>NC_069499.1:307488622-307788622 GCF_027579735.1 Bombina bombina | reverse complement strand
TGAAGGATAAGAGTGATCCTTGTGTGAACGTTGCATATTATCTTTGTAAAATGTGTGTTGTTTCTCCCCTTTCTCCCCTTAAATAGAGGAGGATCTGCCTTTTTTTTGGGGGGGGGGGGGGGTTATTAACTTTTCCTTTTTGGGTTAAACATATTGGGTCCCTTGTTGGAAATCTTCTTGATCTCTAAGATATTTTTTATATTTATTATCTCCTATGGATTCATCAAGCTCTTTAGCTTTTTCTCTAATAGAATTGTTTATATTTACATTGTTTGACTTCCAAAAAAGAGTTTATTTCTTGTTCAAGCATATAAATATTTTTTTCTATTGCTTTCAATTGGACATCCTGCATTTCATATAATAAACTTACTAATTCTAGTGAACATTTATGCAATGCTGCATTCTATTTGCCCATAAATATAGCATCATCTAATCCAAAGGCTGGTACTTTAAACACCCTTAAGCCTCTGGGCACAATGTCTTCATTTAAATATCTACTTAGGAAAGTTACTTCCCACCATTTTTAGCTTCTTTAGCATATAGTTTTTGAAGCTTAGATGTAATAGATTCCCAATCTGACTTTTTATCTGTATTATTAAAAGCTCTATTATATTTTGATTGGTGAGCTGCTCTCCAATAATCTAGGGTATTTCTAGCCATAGGTTAGAGTGGAAAAATTACACAAATACAACAATACCTACCAGAGAAAGAACTAAATTTAAGAACCCTTCCACCTTCTACCCTAATAGTTTTAAAGGTCCCAATATTGAGGTTTTTAACAAACTAATTATGAGAGATATAGAACAGATTCCCAATCATACAAAATATTATAATCTCACGAAAAAAGAGTTTGAAACTTTTGAATCTCTTAACAAAATGGAAGATATTGTGATCAAGGAAGCTGACAAGGGCGGGGGGGGGGGTGTAATCATGGATAGGGAATACTATATGAAAGAATCAACCAGACTCTTATCAGATACACACACTTATAGCATTATTGGAACCAACCCCAAAAAACTATTCACTTCGCAACTACAATCTCTACTCTTAGAGGTTAGAAATAATGACATTTTTATATAAAGATAACTCAAAAACAACATTTTTTTATTTTTTACCTAAGGTTCACAAGGACCCTGTAAATCCAACTGGAAGGCCCATTATAAGTGGCATTGATTCTCTTACCTCTAACTTGTCAGCTTTCATTGACTACTTACTTCAACCTTATGCCCAAACATCCAGGTCATATTTAAGAAACACTAAACATGTCCTCCAAACTTTCAAAAAGGTTTAAATGGCAAAACCAATATATGTGGGTAACCATGGATGTTACTTCTTTATACTCCATTATAAATATAAAATCATCATAAAAAGGGATTAGAAGCGATTAATTGGAGGCTGTCGAAAGATCCATACTTGTAACCAAAACTTATGGATTTTATCTTGAGATTAATTGAATTTAATTTAAATCACAATATTTTCTAGTATGATAATACTTATTATCTACAGGTATGTGGTACTGCCATGGGCACCAGGTTTGCACCGAGTTACGCCAACATTTATATGGATTATTTTGAACACTGCTATGTATGGAATTGCGATGCATATGGTGTAGACCTGTTGTCCTGGCGCAGATGTATTGACAATGTCCTCTGCATATGGAGTTGAGACATTGTCACATATAAATGAGAATAACATGTCGATATCCCTTACCCCCTAATATCATAATACAACCATTGATTTTTTGGATCCCACCTTATTTGTAGATAACAATGAGATACATAGTAAAACCTATTTTAAATCCTGTGATACAAATACATATATTAGGAATGATAGCTGTCACCACCCGAGTTGGTTGAAAGCAATCCCTAAGGGACAATTCACTAGAATTAGAAGATAAAATTGATAAATTATGATAAACAGTCCTTATTATTACAAGACAGATTCATACAAAGGGATATAATCGTTAATCTTTAGAGCAAGTAAGGGATGAAATAAAAAATAAAAATAGGGAAGATCTTCACAACAAAAAGACCATTCTCAATTCTCAAAATTATACAAAAACATTGGTACATATTGAAGGAGGATGAATTTCTTAACCTCATTATTCATAAAGAATCCATTGATTGATTTCAGAAAAGGCCAAAATATTAAACAGAAACTAGCGCTTTCTATGATTAAGGGAATGGCAAAACCAATACAGATTAGCAACCTAAATGACTTTTTTACTTGTGCAAAATGTAAGGGTTGTAATTATACCAAAAGAGTACATAAAACCTTTTCCTCTTCAGTCATAGGGAAAGAATTTGAAATTAAAAGTTTCATAACATGTAAAACACAAAATGTAATCTATCCATTGCAATGTGGCTGTAAAAGAAAATATTTAGGCACAAAACTAGCAGATTTCTGAAGACAAAAATTTTGGATCATTTAAACAAGATTGAAAAAGATATAAATAAAAAGAGAGAAGCGCTCAACCTGGGAACGAACAATAGCATAATAGCTTGCTCTATGGCTAGTTACCACCCAAGAAGCAGCCTCTTTTTGCTCAAAATGTGCCTTTCACAGAGAAGAACTTTCCTGAAGCATATCAGTCTGATCCTGACTTCACAGTACAGTCCAGCCCCGAAATACCAGGCAATCCCTCTCTGAACGAGAGAAACAGCAAAACCCCAGACGTACGTTTTGGCCTATTGTGGGCCTCGTCAGTGAGGTGCAGCCATATCCCTCTAGGCACACTGAGCAACGGGTCCACGTCTGGATTCCCGCATCACACTTAGGGAGACTTCCCAAAATGTCATAATTTGCATAAATAAAAAGAGAGAAGCGCTCAACCTGGGAACGAACAATAGCATAATAGCTTGCTCTATGGCTAGTTACCACCCAAGAAGCAGCCTCTTTTTGCTCAAAATGTGCCTTTCACAGAGAAGAACTTTCCTGAAGCATATCAGTCTGATCCTGACTTCACAGTACAGTCCAGCCCCGAAATACCAGGCAATCCCTCTCTGAACGAGAGAAACAGCAAAACCCCAGACGTACGTTTCGGCCTATTGTGGGCCTCGTCAGTGAGGTGCAGCCATATCCCTCTAGGCACACTGAGCAACGGGTCCACGTCTGGATTCCCGCATCACACTTAGGGAGACTTCCCAAAATGTCATAATTTGCATAAATAAAAAGAGAGAAGCGCTCAACCTGGGAACGAACAATAGCATAATAGCTTGCTCTATGGCTAGTTACCACCCAAGAAGCAGCCTCTTTTTGCTCAAAATGTGCCTTTCACAGAGAAGAACTTTCCTGAAGCATATCAGTCTGATCCTGACTTCACAGTACAGTCCAGCCCCGAAATACCAGGCAATCCCTCTCTGAACGAGAGAAACAGCAAAACCCCAGACGTACGTTTCGGCCTATTGTGGGCCTCGTCAGTGAGGTGCAGCCATATCCCTCTAGGCACACTGAGCAACGGGTCCACGTCTGGATTCCCGCATCACACTTAGGGAGACTTCCCAAAATGTCATAATTTGCATAAATAAAAAGAGAGAAGCGCTCAACCTGGGAACGAACAATAGCATAATAGCTTGCTCTATGGCTAGTTACCACCCAAGAACTAGCCATAGAGCAAGATTGAAAAAGAACATGATGACCATGGGGTACTTGTGTACTGCAGTAGCTGCAAAGAATATAGGACAGAAACATTCCTTTGGTTAGGAATAGAAAAAAGTGTCTACTCACTGGAGTGGGGGGGGGGGAAAGATCAATAAAAGTCTAGATCAGAGAGAACTTTGTTGGATACACACCTTAAAAACATATGCCCGATGGGGTCTCAATAAGGGCATTAGAATTGCTGCATTCATATAGTTAACATATGATCATTGTGAATTGTACATATTTCAACTGTGTAATTGTTGAATGTGTTATTCACACTTTTGTCTTTTTACAAATCTAGTGATCTAATACATTAATATTTTGATAAAAGTTCTTATTGGACAACTACAAACATGTGACATAATTTCAACATAACGGATCTGTTTGGGAACTGTACTCGATTGAAAGGCAAGCATGGTCGACGAAAGATCATCACGCCCCCTTGATCTGATTTGTCAAAATGCCATGATACGATTTGTCATTTTATATATATTGAATGCCGTTTATTAACTAATCTTCTGTATAAACATAATTGTTCCACTTTTTATGCCATATATTGTTGATGCATTTGTTGTGTTGTTGATTATAAATTTTAGTGATAGAGATACGGGTGTAAATCCAGGGACGTCATTATCGTGACGTCATGGATAGCGCAAAAATTAATGTTATTTAAACTGCCTGTGTTAGCGGAAATGTACTGTATATGCACTTTGTTAGCATACTTTTTACTGATTTTAATCGCTCTTGAGAAAGATGGACTGTTGCTGTTGAAAAACGTTGAGCAATAAAGAAACCTTTTTGACCTTACAAGTGAAATGCTTAGTTTTTAATAAGGAGCCGAACACCCAACTCTATCCTGTGAGTATATATTACTCATTCTACACATGTTGGTGGATACTGCATGACTGTGAATCTTTCCACACAGAACAATCGGTCAAGCTTGAATGTGAGCCCTCCTTTGTGAACCTGCGCCTCCAAACCTTTGCACATTCTCAAATCAGTCTGGAAAAAACTGAGGGACGGCTGCGGTCACAGCCTCAGAGGAGAGTATTCATTTATTTATTAATTTATTTTCTTCCATTAGTGTTACTACTGTATTGTCTTTTATTTGGTATCACCAATGTAAGATTCAACTATGAGTGTACGAGTAAGCAAAGAAAAAGAGAACCCAACTAGTGGGCCCTGGTGTAGGAGTGTGTTGTGACTTTGTTTATTTGTTTTGTTATATTTATTTTATTTTGTTTATATATAAACTGTAAAACTGAGGACATGTATACAAAATGTATCTACGATATTGAAGACTAACTTAAAGACAGTAATCCAAATGACACTGTAAAACATGGCATATAGATAAATTATAAAGCGAATTCTCAACCAGTGTAAACTGCAGAATTTAACAAGTGTTAAACTTGTATACTATGTTTTTCATATAAATAAAAGTATTAATGGTGTCTTGACATATATACCAAAGGAAAGATTAAGAAATGTAAGTAACAGTATGGGTCAGATTACAAGTAGTGTGCTAACGTAAACTTTTAACGTGGGCAGGTTAGCGCGCGTATTGCAAGTTGAAAATAAAAAGTTATAAACCCGATGAGCGCTAACTTCAGGACTGTGGTTAATTTCTTCTCCCCATAGCCTTTAATGGAATGTATGGTTAAAAAAAAAAAAACAATAACAAACTAACACATCACTTGTGGACTAACCCTTCATGCATTACACCAACTGTGCTAAAACCAAAGGTAGTTATGCATATTTTACATTTCAACTTTCTTCACATAAAAGATTTTTTTTTAAAATATATATTTTTCTATATACTGTATCTGCTTTTTCTTTTTTAATGTGTTTCTATACCTTTATATCTATATGAATATACACAGGTATAGATATATAGATATAAGACAGAAGGAGGAGGTATACACTTGTGTCCTAAACCGGAGTACAAATCAGATGAAAATGTAAGTGCCCCTTAAATAATGTCAGTATACGATTTAACAAAGAACTTTCCAAATGCAGACAGTACAAATAGTATCTGTACAGAGAGTCTCCTTATGTACCAATCATGAGCTCAAACGAGACTTGGAGGATATATGAACAAGAACAACAGCGGGAGTAAAGTAGAAGCAGTCTATGCTCAACGGCATGTAGCCGTGTAAACTTACCGCACCAGGGTGTATTCGAAATCCAAGCCTAAAAAATCAGCGTTCCATCGCTCAGGAGCTGCCCACATCCACAGCATTCGTGACAGCGTTGTGTACAACAAAGGGAGGTGTGTCTGGTCACGTGATGTCATCGACCAATGAGGAAAGTAGATTCATGGAGCTGAACTTGCTCTGGAACTGGGGCAATCCGGGAGTTCCCTTAGCCTGCGGTTTCCTGGTCCATGTTAAATCAGCAGAAAGGAATGTTATACCGTAGGCAAGGGTGAAGTAAAAGTTCCTTTATTGAAAATGATTACGGCTCTGTGCCGAAACATGTTAGCATACTTGTACTCCTTGTAAGTGCGCGTGTTTTACTATGGACCTCCTGGTTTTGTTTTATCCTATTTGGAATTTTCAATAAAGGAACCTTTACTTCACCCTTGCCTATGGTATACCATTCCTTTCTGCTGATTATATATATATATATATATATATATATATATATATATATATATATATATATATATATATATACAAATATCTATATTGAAATACAACAAACATTTTCTTCTATGTGAAGAACATTGGAATGTAAAATATTTACAATAAAAATACAGTAGAACATATTAAAGAATATTAAAATTGAATACAACTGATTTTATATATATATATATATATATATATATATATATATATATACACACACATATATATGTATATATAAATATATATATATATATATATGTGTGTGTGTATATATATATATAAATAATAGTAATTTCCAGTCGGCTTATACTATATAGCTTTTAACCCTTAATTATAAAACATTTTTATTAATATTTATATTAAATATTTTTTGTCAGAAAGTGTATATATGAGTGTAATAATTTATTTTATTGCATTTATGTTGTACTTGGTGCAACTTTTTTTTAACCCTTACACTTTACGCTAAGTCGTCAGGCACGCTAATCTTTTGAGCTCAAATTTAGTTTAAAACGTTACTTTCAACTTGTAAAATCCCATTCTGCACTAATAAGCTATCTACTCCTTTGACTATTATAAACAAATAGCTTAAAAGAGAATGCAACAAACATGTAACAAATTAAAGGAATATGTTTATGTTGACCTTTGCAGTAGACAATTTATTAGGGTTACATTGCAATGGATATGGAAGGGACTTGAATAAAACAGAGTCATGGTTGTAGTTTAGGAAAAAATATGTTTCTATGGCTTCATCATTTTTGAAAAGTGTATTATTTTCCTTTGGTAGCTTAAGATTCAGTGTTTGTCTTAAACGTCTGAGCCAGGCAAAACTTTCCAACGTCCTCATGTGACACAGAGAGCTTTGCATGTCTTAATGGCATCGGAGGGATTTTAAGGAGGCATCATGAAAGTCTTTAGGTTACTAATGGGTTTCCAAATACAATAACATAGAAGAGCCAACTCATTAAATCATTAATAAATAGTAAACATATATTTTGGATGAAGATTCTACATAAACATTACATTATCCAAGTGCTAGTCTGGCAGGTTTATTAAAAGAAACATGAGACCTTGATCTTTTTGATCTTTGTACATTTTTAGAAAAAAAACACAGATAATGAAACTTTACTTTGACAAATGAGGGTTTATTTTTCTGATAATAGTTTTTCATTTCCTTAGCTGCTGACTTCTGCCTCGATCACAGTCTATTGGCTGGTGCCTTGTCAGCAATTTTTCTGTAGACAAAAACTTCTTTTTTCGATTCAAAGTAATCACATATTCGGCGTTTTCAGATCCTCGCTAAAATCCTAATTTTTTTATGGGGCTGAAAAGTTCTCGGTGATCACAATCTATTTCCCAGACACTTTCAACACTTTCACAAGACCAGTTTTATTTTTTCAAATTAGACACATCAAGGCACATTATAAAGCCTCAAAATGGCATTTTGGACATCTTTGCATCTATTTGAAGACTTCTATTATCTTATAGTGTGCAAAACACTCCAAAATGGCCAGCTCTATTCATCACTATTGTATAGGCTGTATACGGTGGACAGGACAAACATTTATATATGTAAAGGTTCATATACATATGTATATTTGTTGAGTATGTGATACCCTGTAGAGAGCTAAGGAGATATGCAGAAAAGGTTACACCAGGACCCTCACATCTACAAATTGTGTGGAAAAATTTCTTCAAGGTAAAGTTTGACTCTAAGTCATACTTGCACTGTTCTGTTTGTCACTAACTACTAGTTTCTTTATGACCAGGGGCGCGATCCGATATACGGCGTAGGTTTCGGCGCAAGCGTGGAAACCTGCCCCGCCCGTAGTTTCAGCTCGGTGCTGGCAGTTGCTAAAGTGCCGTAAGTCTGACAAACTAGCGATGTCCAGAAATCTGCGTAAGTACAAATTTCTGGAGTCTCCAGTGACTTACGGCACTTTAGAAACTACCGCCGCCTACAAAAACTGACTAAAGTATTAAATCTCCCCTTACTGTCTAACACGCCTCCCAAACATAGCCTGACACGTATACCCCTCTATCCGCAATCCCCCCTCTCACTCCTAACAATAAATATATTAACCCCCTAAACCGCCGCTCCCAGACCCCGCCGCCACCTATATTAACTTTATCACCCCCTAATGTGAGCCCCCTACACCGCCGCCACCTATATTATATATCTAACCCCTAATGTGAGCCCCCTACACCGCCACCACCTATATTATATATCTAACACCCTAATGTGAGCCCCCTACACTGCTGCCACCTACATTAACTATATTACCCCCTAATATGATCCCCCTACACCGCCGCCACCTATATTATATATCTAACCCCCTAATGTGAGCCCCTACACCGCCGCCACCTATATTAAATATCTAACCCCCTAATGTGAGCCCCCTACACCGCCGCCACCTATACTACAGGGAGTGCAGAATTATTAGGAAAATGAGTATTTTGACCACATCATCCTCTTTATGCATGTTGTCTTACTCCAAGCTGTATAGGCTCGAAAGCCTACTACCAATTAAGCATATTAGGTGATGTGCATCTCTGTAATGAGAAGGGGTGTGGTCTAATGACATCAACACCCTATATCAGGTGTGCATAATTATTAGGCAACTTCCTTTCCTTTGGCAAAATGGGTCAAAAGAAGGACTTGACAGGCTCAGAAAAGTCAAAAATAGTGAGATATCTTGCAGAGGGATGCAGCACTCTGAAGCTTCTGAAGCGTGATCATCGAACAAACAAGCGTTTCATTCAAAATAGTCAACAGGGTTGCAAGAAGCGTGTGGAAAAACCAAGGCGCAAAATAACTGCCCATGAACTGAGAAAAGTCAAGCGTGCAGCTGCCAAGATGCCACTTGCCACCAGTTTGGCCATATTTCAGAGCTGCAACATCACTGGAGTGCCCAAAAGCACAAGGTGTGCAATACTCAGAGACATGGCCAAGGTAAGAAAGGCTGAAAGACGACCACCACTGAACAAGACACACAAGCTGAAACGTCAAGACTGGGCCAAGAAATATCTCAAGACTGATTTTTCTAAGGTTTTATGGACTGATGAAATGAGAGTGAGTCTTGATGGGCCAGATGGATGGGCCCGTGGCTGGATTGGTAAAGGGCAGATAGCTCCAGTCCGACTCAGACGCCAGCAAGGTGGAGGTGGAGTACTGGTTTGGGCTGGTATCATCAAAGATGAGCTTGTGGGGCCTTTTCGGGTTGAGGATGGAGTCAAGCTCAACTCCCAGTCCTACTGCCAGTTTCTGGAAGACACCTTCTTCAAGCAGTGGTACAGGAAGAAGTCTGCATCCTTCAAGAAAAACATGATTTTCATGCAGGACAATGCTCCATCACACACGTCCAAGTACTCCACAGCGTGGCTGGCAAAAAAGGGTATAAAAGAAGAAAATCTAATGACATGGCCTCCTTGTTCACCTGATCTGAACCCCATTGAGAACCTATGGTCCATCATCAAATGTGAGATTTACATGGAGGGAAAACAGTACACCTCTCTGAACAGTGCCTGGGAGGCTGTGGTTGCTGCTGCACGCAATGTTGATGGTGAACAGATCAAAACACTGACAGAATCCATGGATGGCAGGCTTTTGAGTGTCCTTGCAAAGAAAGGTGGCTATATTGGTCACTGATTTGTTTTTGTTTTGTTTTTGAATGTCAGAAATGTATATTTGTGAATGTTGAGATGTTATATTGGTTTCACTGGTAAAAATAAATAATTGAAATGGGTATATATTTGTTTTTTGTTAAGTTGCCTAATAATTATGCACAGTAATAGTCACCTGCACACACAGATATCCCCCTAAAATAGCTATAACTAAAAACAAACTAAAAACTACTTCCAAAACTATTCAGCTTTGATATTAATGAGTTTTTTGGGTTCATTGAGAACATGGTTGTTGTTCAATAATAAAATTAATCCTCAAAAATACAACTTGCCTAATAATTCTGCACTCCCTGTATATATCTAACCCCCTAATGTGAGCCCCCTACACCGCCGTCACCTATATTATATATCTAACCCCCTAATGTGAGCCCGTACACCGCTGCCACCTATATTATATATCTAACCCCTAATGTGAGCTTCCTACACCGCCGCCACCGATATTATATATCTAACCCCCTAATGTGAGCCCCCTACACCGCCGCCACCTATATTATATATCTAACCCCCTAATGTGAGCCCCCTACACTGCCACCACCTACATTAACTATATTACCCCCTAATATGATCCCCCTACCCTGCCGCCACCTATATTAAAATGATTAACCCCTAATCTAATCCCCCTACCCAGCCGCCACCTATATTAAAATGATTAACCCCTAATCTAATACCCCTATACCGCCGCCACCTATATTAAAATGATTAACCCCTAATCTAATCCCCCTACACCGCCGCCACCTATATTAAAATTATTAACCACTAAACCTAAGTCTAACCCTAACACCCCCTAACGTAATTATTATTAAAATAAATCTAAATAATATTAATAATATTAACTAAATTATTCCTATTTAAATCTAAATACTTACCTATAAAATAAACCCTAAGATAGCTACAATATAATTAATAATTACATTGTAGCTATTTTAGGGTTTATATTTATTTTACAGGTAACTTGGTATTTATTTTAACTAGGTACAATAGCTATTAAATAGTTAATAACTATTTAATAGCTACCTAGTTAAAATAATTACCAAATTACCTGTAAAATAAATCCTAACCTAAGTTACAAATACACCTACACTATCAATAAATTAATTAAATAAACTACAATTATCTAAACTAAAATATAATTAAATACACTAAACTAAATTTACAAAAAAAACAAACACTAAATTACAAAAAATAAAAAAAGATTACAAGAATTTTAAGCTAATTATATCTAATCTAAGCCCCCTAATAAAATAACAAAGCCCCCTAAAATAAAAAAAATGTCCCTACCCTAAACTAAATTACAAAAAGTAATCAGCTCTATTACCAGCCCTTAAAAGGGCCTTTTGTGGGGCATTGCCCCAAAGTAATGAGCTCTTTTACCTGTAAAAAAAAGAACAACCCCCCCCATTACAACCCACCACCCACACACCACTATTCTAAAACCCACCCTATCCCCCCTTAAAAAAAACTAAGTCTAACCCCCAAGTGGTCCTTATCTGTCCTGAAGACCGGCGGAGAAGGTCCTGTTCCAGTCGGAGAAGTCTTCTTCCAGGCGGCGACCTCTTCTTCTTCCAGGAACCAGCCGGCGTGGAGGAGTTGAAGAGCGATGACTGCGGAGCTGAAGACCGTCCTCTCGGAACACCGGCGATGCAGGAACTGAAGACCAGAGCCATGGAGCGTGGAGGATCCTCTTCATACGATCGCCACTGAATAGGAATTCAAGGTACGCAATTAAAAATGGCGTCCCTTGAATTCCTATTGGCTGATTTGAGCCTTCAAATTCAAATCAGCCAATCGGATGAAAGCTACTTTAATTCTATTGGCTGATTTGAATAGCCAATAGAATAAGAGCTACTGTAATTCTATTGGCTGATTAGAATAGCCAATTCTATTCAAATCAGCCAATAGAATTAAAGTAGCTTTCATCCGATTAGCTGATTTGAATTTGAAGGCTCAAATCAGCCAATAGGAATTCAAGGGACGCCATTTTTAATTGCGTACCTTGAATTCCTATTCAGTGTACGGCGGTGATCATATGAAGAGGATCCTCCACGCTCCATGGCTCCGGTCTTCAGTTCCAGCGTTACTCTGCTGAGCTGAGGAAATTGTGAGGTAAAATATCTTCCTTTTTTACATAAAGATGCTCAGGTGATATTTTACTATCAGCTTTTTACAGTTAAACTGCATAAGTTTCAAGTGATTTAGCATATGAGTATTATGTACCTTTAAGACTCTTAAAACTGTAATACTCCCAAAGCCTATATGATAGTTGATATTAATAATAATATAATAAATAATATGTCATCAAAGATGCCATCAAACAGAATGTAGAGGTCTAGAAAGTATTTATTTAAATGTAACCAGCATTTATCTAAATGTTAAATTCAAACTTCTGAAGAAAAGTTTACCTATGCAGTTATCAGCTAAATATTTTACATTGAAAACAATATGAAGACATTTCTGCCCCTTCAAACCCAAATTATCACAGATCTCTCCTCTTGGAGAGCGAAACGTATCTAGATCTTCAATTACTATAAAATTGTTAGAGTTAAACCTGAGGATTATCCAAAGGTGGTATTTAACTCCTGCTAGGTGTAAAAAAACAAAAAGGTGCTGATGGTGTGATGGTCCATTGGAACATATGTCCCATATATGGTGACAATGTCTGAAAATAGTCCCTCTTTGGTGTGAGATTGTGAAGAAAGCTTCAAATATGTAATAGATCTCTATACAGTATTAAAGTATTCATTATGCATAAGTGGAAATGTTGCAAAACACAAATAATAGCAAATTGACTCCAAGGGGTCAATTTATCATGCTCCGTACGGCTCGCCAGAAACAGAAGTTATGAAGCAGCGGTTTAAAGACCGCTGCTCCTTAACCTGTCCACCTGCTCGTATTCGATCCTGTTGATTGACACCCCCTGCTAGCGGCTGATTGGCCGTGAATCTGCAGGGGGCGGTATTGCACCAGCAGTTCACAAGAACTGCTGGTGCAATGATAAATGCTGACAGCGTATGCTGTCGGCATTTATCGATGTGCAGCGGAAATGATACGTTACATCGTATTATGTCCGCTCGCACATTAGTAAATTGACCCTCAAGGGGTAGATTTATTAAATGTCAGACGGACATTTGCTAGATGACGAGAGCATACACTGTTGGCATTTAACATTGCACAAGCATTTCTAGTGAAATTCTTGTGCAATGCCACCCCTGCACATTCGCAGCCAATCGGCCACTAGCAGGGGGTTTCAATCATCCCAATCGTATCTGGTTGGATTGATTGCTGTCCGCCACCTCAGAGGTGTCGGATAAGTTAAGGAGCAGCGGTCTTAGACAACTGCATTCGCAGCTTAATAAATCGGCCCCCAAGAATGCAATCACATTTTAATTCTGGAAGATTTCTATTATATTGAGCATAAATGCACCCCTATTTATGATATTATGAAACTAACCTAGGAGGCCTATATAACTAGAAAGTTTGGCACCTATATTCATACAACTGGGCTTCACAGGTCGCTTAGCTCTGAAAAGGACAGAGCACCACTAGGAAAACTTTATGGCTTTTGGTAGATACATTTATGTATACCAATGTGATAAAAATAAGTTTTTGGATATGCTAAGTTAATCAACCAGTATTTGAGTACTGATAGTATACTTATTTATTGTAATAAACTGGTGATCAATTAAAAAATTTAAACAAATTTTCTGTATTCTTAGTTTCAGATCAAAGTGTTAGATGGAATAACCTTTAACTAAGATACTAATATATTAATTTATTTTTCTGGCCCAACCTTTATCAGCGATAGTGATTTGCTTTGTATGAAAACAAAGAATAATTATCACAATTTGCTTCTTCATTATGTAGTTAAGTTGTTTTTATAATTATAGATTACTGGGGTTATATAATCATAAATACATTTGTCTTGTACTTGTATGTGTTTATATCAGGTGGCCACATTAACCCCATAACAAAATCTCTAGGAGAGTTTTTAAGACATCAAAATGTTCATACTCATTTGTTCTGTAAAATAAAATATATCAGGTACAGTTTAACTTTGGAATCCAAAACTCCATTTTCAAAATCCCTCACATGACAATTTTATAAAAATGTATTACCAGGACACTATATTTATCGGTCCATATGAAATAACCACGATGTTGAACTTCTGATTACACATTTAAGGCTACTAAACCCATCCATTTCACTGAATGGAAGTTATATTATCAACTGGAACAAGTCACCAGGGGTGGACAACTCCAGTCCTAAAGCACCACCAACAGTCCTGGTTTTACCATTCTCTCAGCTGTAAAATAAAGCATCAGAACTTGTGATGTGTGTTTCTTTGCAGGGAGAGAATTAAAACCAGGACTGTTTATGCTGTAATCTGAGGAATTATCAAAAAAACATTACTCATAACTAATGATCTTTGGATAGTAGCCCGAGAGAGATTTAAGCAGCAGAGAAGCAAAGGATTAGAAAGAACTAAAGGAAAAGGTGAGGGAGAAGGGAAGGAAGGAAAGTTGAGAATAACTGGATAAGAAGGAAGTTTAGGAAAAGGGAGAAGTGTGTGTACAGGTAGCCCTCTGTTTACGCCGGGGTTAGGTTCCAGAAGGAATGGTTGTAGATCGAAACCGTTGTAAATTGAAACCCAGTTTATAATGTAAGTCAATGGGAAGTGAGGGAGATATGTTCCAGGCCCCTCTGAAAATTGTCATAAGTAACACCTAATACATTTATTTTTAAAGCTTTGAAATGAAGACTTTAAATGCTAAACAGCATTATAAACTTAATAAAATAATCACACAACACAGAATATATAATTAAATTAAGTTAAATGAACAAAAACATTTGCTTAACAGCATTATAAACCTAATAAAATAATCACACAACACAGACTTCACTTGCATTTTTCTGCAAACAGTTCTTTCTATGCATTTCAATCTGGACTGATTTATAGACAGGAAGATCTTGTTCCTTTAAAATCTGCTCGATAGCTCAGGTCTGGTTAAACGGATTAATTTCAGCTTGCTTGACTTTGCTGCAACACAAGCGGACAGTTCCACCTACTGGCTATTTTAATAAATGCACTGCTTCTCAATGCTTTTCAATAGAAGTCACATGACTGGGAAAAAAGGTTGTTATTCTGAAACGGTGTAAATTGAACCGTTGTAAAACAAGGGCCACCTGTATATATGTTATAAAAAGGTATGAACTTAGAATGTGTAAATGGGAATAGATTACAGAAAATCAGAAGGGAAAACAAATGATGATAAACAAAAAGAGTTTTGGGGACAATTAGGAATCAAAAGCTGTGATAGAGCCAACAAAAAGATAAGGGACAAATATAAGAAGAAAAAAATATGAAAAGGGAGGGGAGGACATTGCCTATGAAAGTTGTTTTATATTGAATCCCTATTTGCCTTGAAAGCATAGACAGTTAAGGTGTTAAATGAAGTGATAGATGTCAGAGCTAAATAGGGTGATGAAGCATAAGGGGCCTATCTATCAAGCTCCGAACGGAGCTTGATGGCCCGTGTTTCTGGCGAGTCTTCAGACTCGCCAGAAACACAAGTTATGGAGCAGCGTTCTAAAGACAGCTCCACAACCCTGTCCACCTGCTCTCATGAGGCGGACAGGAATCCCCGCGGAGAGTGCAATGCTGAATGCGGAGAGCGTATAGCTCTGCGCATTCAGCAATGTCTTGCGGACCTGTTCCGCACTGTTGGATCAGATCCGCAAGACATTTGATAAATAGGCCCCTAACTGTAGAAAGCTGACAAGAAAATATCACCTGAACATTTTTATGTAAAAAGAAAGATAGTTTTACCTCAAAATTTATTTAGCTAGTAATAGTAAGTGATCTGTGAAAAGTTATACTTCAGCTACTGTCAGCTGCATGTTGGAAGAAAAAAAAAAAAAGCCAATCAGCTTCATCACACCTGAAATCTCACCAAATGTCATAGTAAACTTCCTTAAACTGAGGAGGCTGCACATGTCAGATGCACTCTCCGTTGCAAATCCCGGGACTAGCATCCTGATTAGCATCTTAAAGTCCTTTTACAGTGGGATGTGGCTAATGAGGACATTTTGAAGTAAAATATCTTCAATTTTTACATAGAGATGTTCAGGTGGTATTTTCTAGTCAACTTTTTACAGCTATGATGCATCATTTTATGTGCTTTGACATTTGGGTATCATGTCCCTTCAAAGAATGTAAGAGATTGTAATTGATAGATGCTGCTGTTGGTTTTCTTTTATTACTGTTCGGCCTGTAGAAAGTGACGTTGAAAGAGTAAAAACAGTAAAAAAATTATTGCAGTATCAAGGGCTAAATTAAGTCAAAATATTCACCTGCTGTACTGTGCACCACAATGGAACATAGAACTGTCTTCACTGCTAACAGGTTAACTGCAGAAAGGTGAAATCACATAAGAATTTGTGAAACTGAAACATGTAGAGAGTGGGAGATGTTGGAATGAGAGCAGTGAAGAAAAATAAATTAACAAGGTAGAAGGGAATGGGAGAAGTGTGTGTGAAAATGTGTATATATTGGTGTTTGTATGTGCATGTATGTCTTTGTAAACGTGTAGGTACGTGTATCACTATCTGTGTGTTTTGAGTATATATGGGTGTATGTGTGTGTCTTTGAGGATGTGTTTGTATGTGTAGATTTTGTATGTGTGTTTGTATATATGTGTACATATGTGTGTGCATATGTGTGCATGTGTGCACATATGTGTGTATATATGTGTGTATATATGTGTGTTTGTATATACTATGTGTGTATATATGTGTACATATGTGTGTATATATGTGTGTATGTATGTGTGTTTATATGTGTGCATGAATGTGTGTATATATGTGGGTGCTCTGACAAAATGCCAACGGACATTTGGCCGACAGTATTCTGTCCGACAGACATTTGGCCGACGGACAGAATGCCGAAGCATGTTCTGAGTTCAGCTGAGGTCAGATACTTTTCGAAATGCTCTGTTCTAATCAGAGCCTCGGGCACCCCTACCACCTCTGGGAACCTAACCATGGGTTCCAGCCCGCACATCTTGTAATTCTCTGTCTGTGAAATTATCTATCATCTATCTATCTATCTATCTATCTATCTATCTATCTATCTATCTATCTATCTATCTATCTATCTGTCTATCTATCTATTGAATCTATCTATTTATATATCTATCTATTGAATCTATCTATGTATCTATCTATCTTTCTATCTATCAAATTTATCTATCTATCTATTGCATCTATTTATCTATCTAATCTATCTATCAAATCTATCTATCTATCTATCTATCTATCTACCTATCTAGTGGCCAGACTGTTATCTGACAGCCACTCATGTGTCGGACTATTATCCGTCGGCCAAATGTCTGTTGGCTAACAGTCCGATCACAATATATGTGTACATATGTGTGTACGTATGTGTGTATATATGTGTATATATGTGTGTATATATGTATGTTTGTATATATGTGTGTACATATATGTGTATATATGTTTGTATATATGTATGTTTGTATATATGTGTACATATGCTGTATATATGTTTATGTATGTGTGTACATATATATCTGTGTGTATATATATATATATATATATATATATGTATGTATGTACTGTATGTGTGTATATATGTGTGTACATATGTGTATATATGTGTGTATGTATGTGTGTGCATATGTGTGTATGTATGTGTGAATATATGTGTGTATAATTATGTGTCTACATATGTGTGTACGTATGTGTGTATATATGTGTGTATATATGTGTACATATGTGTGTATATATGTGTGTATGTATGTGTGTGTATTAGTGATGTCGTGAACCTAAAAATTTGGGTTCGCAAACAGCGAACGCGAACTGCCGCAAATGTTCGCGAACCGGCGAACCGGGCGAACCGCCATAGACTTCAATAGGCAGGTGAATTTTAAAACCCACAGGGACTCTTTCTGGCCACAATAGTGATGGAAAAGTTGTTTCAAGGGGACTAACACCTGGACTGTGGCATGCCGGAGGGGGATCCATGGCAAAACTCCCATGGAAAATTACATAGTTCATGCAGAGTCTGGTTTTAATCCATAAAGGGCATAAACACCTAACATTCCTAAATTGTTTGGAATAACGTGCTTTAAAACATCAGGTATGATGTTGTATCGATCAGGTAGTGTAAGGGTTACGCCCGCTTCACAGTGCGCAGTGTAGGTGATATACCTGCCCTGTGATCATGCTTTGCAGACCAGGTATCAGTGGTCAGATGGACCCTTGCCCCAACACTGTGTGCCAGACATGCCATTATAGCAGACTTATATGGCTTTGGCGTTGCTTTTTGGTAATTAGAAGGCTGCAAAATGCCACTGCGCACCACACATGTTTTATGCCCAGCAGTGAAGGGGTTAATTAGGGAGCATGTAGGCAGCTTGTAGAGTTCATTTTAGCTTAAGTGTAGTGTAGTAGACAACCCAAAGTATTGATCTAGGCCCATTTTGGTATATTTCATGCCACCATTTCAACCCCAAATGCGATCAAATAAAAAAAAATTGTTCACTTTTTCGCAATTTTAGGTTTCTCACTAAAATTATTTACAAACAGCTTGTGCAATTATGGCACAAATGGTTGTAAATGCTTCTCTGGGATCCCCTTTGTTCAGAAATCGCAGACATATATGACTTTGGCGTTGCTTTCTGGTAATTAGAAGGCCGCTAAATGCTGCTGCGCATCACACGTGTATTATGGCTAGCAGTGAAGGGGTTAATTAGGTAGTTTGTAGGGAGCTTGCAGGGTTAATTTTAGCTTTAGTGTAGAGATAAGCCTCCCACCTGACACATCAGACCCCCTGATCCCTCCCAAACAGCTCCCTTCCCTCCCCCACCCCACAATTGTCCCCGCCATCTTAAGTACTGGCAGAAAGTCTGCCAGTACTAAAATAAAAGATATTTAATTTTTTTTAATTTTTTTTAGCATATTTACATATGCTGTGGTGTAGCATCCCCCCTTAGCCACCAACCTCCCTGATCCCCCCCAAAACGTCTCTCTAACCCTCCCCATCTGCCTTATTGGCGGCCATCTTGGGTACTGGCAGCTGTCTGCTATTATTTCACAGTCAAAAAGTGTTGTTTTTTTTAAATGTACACTACTGTTACACCAGATATGAGTGGTGGCACTGGGCAAGTGGGCACAGTATACGCTGTTAGCCTGACACACACGCTGGCAGGCAGGCAACTGCAATTAGATTACACAGGAAAAAAAAAAGCAGAGTGATGTTCTAGCCCTAAAAAGGGCTTTTTGGGGTGCTGTCCTTACAGCAGAGATCAGATGAGTCCTTCAGGACTGTAGTGGACACTGAATACACTAGCCTAGCTATCGATTTCCCTATTAAATCAGCAGCAGCTACACTGTCCCTCCTCTCACTAAGAATGCAGCTTCCAAATTAATTTAAAATGGATGCTGTCCAGGAGGTGGGAGGGTCTGCTGCTCATTGGCTATAATGTGTCTTCTGACTGTGAGGTAGAGGATCAAAGTTTACTCAATGATAAAGAATAGGGGGCGGATCGAACATCGCATATGTTCGCCCGCCGCGGCGAACGCGAACATGCTATGTTCGCCGGGAACTATTCACCGGCGAACTATTCGCGACATCACTAGTGTGTATATATGTGTGTATATATGTGTGTGTGTGTGTGTGTGTATGTATGTGTGTATATATGTGTGTTTGTATGTTTGTATATATGTGTGTTTATTAGACATGCACAACGCTAAAAAATGTTGTGGTTTGTCCGAATCTTTCAGAGAGAATATTCAGGGAAATTAGTTTCCCCAAATATTCGTCTGCTACACTATTCAGTATTTGTTTTGTTTTAAAATAAAAATGAATACTGAATATTCATGGGACATTTCAATTTTTTTCGTTAAACAAATGTAAATATTAATTTGCCACAGGTGAAAAAGTTCCCCTGTGGCGTTATATACTTCTACCGTGCTGGATAGCCCTCTCCTTCAGCCTCCTATTATCTTGGCCCAAGGCTCTAAGAAGAAAGGTTGGGATTAGCAAACCTCATACATATCTTGCTTCACTTTCTAAAGCCAGGCACTAAAGAGCCATCCATCACTGAATATTGCCCATAACTATATTTATCATCTAGGTGCGGTGATCCCCAAACCATTTAATTGTTTATTAGTTGGTAAACAAGATGAAATGGCACACAGATGGTGGAATTAAAGGCAGGGCATACAAAGGGGCAAAGCATTGCTTGTACCAGCTATGATTACACTGCAGGTACTTGCGAGCCACTAATTAATTGTAAATACAGTGATGATTACTGACATGCTGTAGATCTCTATCTAAAAGGTGTGCACAGGCACCTGATACAATTTACTAACAATAATAATTTCTGTTACAAACAACAGCAATTCATAGAAGGTTCTCACAACAGAAAAGAGACAACTCCCTATTTCTAATGAGTTTTCATCAATTTATCACAATATAGTTGTCAACATTTGACAAAACATTTAGGGCTAGACTACAAGTGGAGCAAATATGCCCATTTACGGGTGGGCAAAAATTTACCAGCCATTACAAGTAGCGCTCCAGTTAATTTTCAAAAAAGTGTTCCAAATGCCCTCAAAATAGAGGGCATTATAGTTTTTTTATTAAAACATAACTGCACTAGGCAGTTTTGTGGTTTTAAAGTTGGCGGGAGTGGGGTGTTAGAAAAAAAAAAAACAGCACTAAAAAGTGCCTTTACATTGCGGTCTATGGGAACTGTGTGTTCTCATAGACCACAATGTAAATATATATGTATATACACATATTAACACATACATATACATTCATATACATATCTATTTAAAAATGCTGTGCTACTTACCCCCTTCATTGCGCAAGGTTCTGATGTCGTCTGTGACAGCATCAGAACGAGGCTCCCATAGGAGCCTATGGAAGTGCACTTTAGGGAGCGCAATGCTTCCTAGCAATGGGAACAATTGCAATTTACTTGTAATACCAGCACACATTAGCGAGTGCTGGTATTACAAAGTGTAGAGCTAATATATCTTATACACAATCGATGTTTAGTGCACCACTTCAAATCTAGCCCTTAGACAGTTGGAGGGTATAAAAAATATTTTATTAATTTGATGTTGAATATCCTCTGTTCCCTACGGAACAGTATGCCGCTTTGACCAGAGAACATTACCTTACTTTTACAAGAAATAACATTCCTCTCCTTTTGTATAACTTAGATAACTAAATAATTACACTGTTTGTTAAGCACCATTACAAATGTAACGTACCCGTAATGCACTTTTTTTGTGTATGTAATGCACTAATATTTTGAACTTTTTCTAGCTCTGCATAATTTGTTGGCACTTTATAAATAAACGATAATAATTAATAATAATGACCTGATAGACATGGCTAATACTTAATAAAGCACAAAAATATCTTATATAGCAAATGTCTGTTATATGTAAATTTTGATGCTAAAGTGCCCAGTTTTTAAAAATTTGATTAAAAACAGGGGCACTTTAAATAATCAAAATGTACATTTCACTCCTGTTTAGAAAAAAACCTTACCTTTTAATCTTCATAGCAGCTCCAGCTTCCTCCGGTCATCGCAAGCCATTTCTGACGTCATAAATGATGGATAGGTCATCCTCCAATCACGGCTCCCCCCCCCCCCCCCCCCCCGGGGGAATCAGTGTCTGATTCAACTCTGTGATTGGAGGAAGCCAGATTCTTCATTTTAGACCCAGGAAGAGGCTTTGCGACGGGTGGAGGAACCTGGAGCTGCTGTCAAGTTTAAAAGATAAGGTTTTTTTTTCTCAACACGAGTGAAATGTAAATTTTGATGAATTAAAGTGCCTCTGTTATTAATCGAATTTTCAAAAACCGGGCACTTTAGCATCAGAATTGACATTCACTTTAAGCTGAACCTGTACAACACCTGTTTTGTTTTTCCAAGCCTGCAAAACAATGTGCAGGCTTTTCACTGATCTCTTGTATTGATGTGGTAATTTAATGTAGTGTTTTCATTACTCCTACCAGGAAATTCACCTTCAGAAACAATTCTGAAAAACAAGGTCTCAGAAGAAAAGCCGTTGTGTTTTCAGTTTTTTGCTGGCACGCCTACACTTTTACTGACAGGGATACAAATCTTCTGTCAGACTGAAACCGCTGAGTTCCCATACGTTTATTTAGTGTTATTATGATAGTGCACTTTTGTTCTGCCAGTATTGCATCATAACTGGGGATGTGCCAACCCTTCAGATTGAAAGAAACTCTGTCTCCAATTTATTAGATAAGTATTTTTTATTGTGTTTTTACACAAGGAATGAATTGCATGGATTGATATATATGATAGTGATTCCTTCTTTATTTGTTAAACCTTTGCCTGAAAGGACCTTAGTGTCCTGAAAGCCTATGTTTTCCAACATAAAATCTAGACATTAAATTAATACCTTTATGCAAATGTTTTTATTGCACAGCAATTTATTTTTAAAATACCATATGCAGTAGATGGATAGATAGATTTCATAAAAAGCTCAATATTATTGCTACAAATAGAATGTGGGTGTAAACTGTTTAAACTTCACAGCTCAGAATAAAGTAAACACAATGTTATACTACTTCTAAACTGAGTTTATTTATTTAAAGGGCTACTACAGTTTAATGATTTAGATAAAGCATGCAATTTAAAAAAAAACATTTGAATATACTTCCATTATTAAAACGTGCACATTTTTTTTCTATGCACACGTTCTTAGGCTTCAGCTCCTACTGAGCATGTGCAAAAATGCACAGTATATATATATATATATATATATATATATATATATATATATATATATATATATATACGTATGTAACGTATATGCATTTTGTGATTGCCTGAGAACTGTCACATTATACAGGTGGAAAGGGAAATTGGATTAAAGGGACATAATACCCATAAACTAAATCACTTGAAAGGGATTCAGCATAACCATAAAAAGCTAATAACAAAATATCATCTGAACATCTCTATGTAAAAAAGGGAGATATTTTACCTCAAAAAAATTTCAATACAATAGTAAGTGCTCTGCAAACATCTATCCTTCAGCTACTGTAAGTTGTATGTTGAAAAACAAAAACAAAACAACAGATATCATAGTAAACTTGCTTAAACTAACTATGGAAATAACATGACTGTGTCTGCACTTGCCAGATGCACGCTCCCTTGCATGTACCAGGACTAGCATCCTGATTGGCTGCTTACAGTCCCTTTATAATGGCATATGGCTACTGAGGAAATTTTGAGGAAAAATACCTTCTTTATTTACATAGAGATGTTCAGGCGATATTTTCTAGTCAGCTTTTTATAGCTATGCTGCATCAATTTCAAGTGCCTCCATATTTGGATATCATGTCCCTTTAAATTTAAAAATTGCAAGGCGGAGCTAACTGGCAAAGTGAATGGACATCTGTGCCTAGAGCTCCGGAGCTAATCCAGACTAACATAAATTATATTGTTGGAAGAGGACTTCTCTAAGTACCTAAAAACTGGATAAGGCGCTACAATTTAGAGAGACATTTCAACTGAAAACAGTGAGTGTAACCGAATAAAGAGCCATCACAAGAGCCGCAAATAACAGGGGCCTACAAAACTCACAGGCGCTGCTTAGAACTATTGGCCTGCGCAATCAGCAAATTTCACTTACTGGATCCTCCGCATTGGGGAGCCGGTAACAACCTCTCTGGTAAATACAGAAGTAAGGGGAACCGTCACGACTCAAAGGCATGTCAGCCCAGCGGACTGCATGTGGAGAGGGTGAGTGCTGAGACGGAGCATCCTAACACGGGGACTAACTACTCTCATGGTGTAATCTTTTTTTTTACACATGCCATTGACCTCTAAATATGCGATCATTACCTTACTAAAAGACACATGTCAGATACTAGCAAAATGAATCCGCATCATAAAGAGGATATTAACCTGCAAATGTGAATGTTATGACAGTAGGTCAATTAAAACTATATATATCTCTGCCTATGACTGCTCCCTGTTACATTGAGCAACACTCAGCGCTTTTCCTGCTATAAAGAGGGAGGAAAGAGAGGAGGGGGGAAAAAGTGAACATTGTGTAGATCAATCCTTACGGCCGCAAGAGATAGGTATCTAGGAGCAGAGGAACCAGATTATCTATAAAAAGTCTGAGGGACACTTGACATTCCATCTTTAGGAATATTCTACCAGAAGGAGTTCACCTTTAAGGCGTAAAGAGGGGTTTTGTGAGCTTGGGGGTTAGCCAGCCCTGAACACACAACAACAAGAAAATATCTCCAGAAATGTCCTCTAGGAGGGCGACGAAAGGGGATAAACCTCCTAAGTTATCCAACATAAACACCTTTTTTAAAACATCCCAGGTCCTAAAGACCCCAAGCTCTGCGGAAATAATCCCAGAAGAACCAGAAGAGATAGATACTGAGTCCAATCCATTGGAGGACAACTCAACACCAGCAACAAGGGCTGACCTTAAAGCTCTAGTCTCTAAAAAGGAAATTTCAGTACATTTTGAGAAGTTGTGGAACAAGATAGATAATATGCACACTTTGGTCTCTAACAGCCTCTCTGAGATCAAAACTGAGATTTCCGATCTGGGAGGCAGGATTGATTCCCTGGAAGAACATACAGATTCAATTGTGGAAGATCTCAATGAAGTCTCTCAGTCGGTGGTATCTCAACAACAATTGCTTAATGAGATGCAGGACAAGTTAGAAGAAAGGAAAATAGGAGTAGGAGAACTAATATTAGACTGAAAGGAATACCTGAATCTATTTCCAACAAAGACCTCCTCTCATATGTACCCCAGCTATTTCACCAAATCACAGGGAACCTGAAGACTATAGTATGGGGATCGAAAGAGCTCACATGTCCCTTAGACCCAAACCCAAAGAGGGTCTACCACCCAGGGAGGTTATAACTAAACTGATTTTGTTCCAAGACAAGGAATTCAAGATTTTGCAGGCCTCCTGGAAGAATCCGACATTTAAATTCCAGGGAAATGTAGTGCAATTTTTCCAGGATCTCAGTCTGTGAATGCTTTGAGACCTCTAATATCACTCCTTAGCAAACACCAAATCCCCTATAAATGGGGGTTCCCATTCACTCTTTACATCACCAAAGATTCCAAAGTTATCACCATCAGGGAACCAGAAGATATTGCTGAGGTGTGTAGCATTCTGGGGCTGGAGACCCCAACATTCCCATCATCAACACAGGTGACATCCCCAGAATTAACACCAAAGAAGAAGTCACACTCTACTACACCCAGATAGTCCAAAGTAAACCGCAAGAGACAAAAAACATGATACCTAAATCGGAAGAAGGATATGCGGTTACTCTTCTTACTTCTGATGGCTGTAAAACCACTTCTCAGGAACTGTGACTTTGGTTTCCAGAGACATACAATCAGTGTATCATTTTAATGTGTTTAGCCACACTGAAATGGTTACCTCTAAATGTTATTTGACAATAGGCTAGATTATATCTTAACTTTAACTCTGAGATCCATAATTGCTGGGTCATGAATAGAAGAATCAGTGATATTTCAGATCTGATGTGTGACGTATATTGTTTCCATGTATACACGCTGCGTTAGTAGCAAATAATCTTGCCAAATGTTAGATGTTGACCCCAGTTCTTGGGATCCTCATTTTGTTCAACTGTTTTATTTACATGTTATTTTATTGTTAATGACTTGTTGTTTTTTGTTGAAGGATATCAGAGCTTGGGGAGACTCACCACTAGAATCCAGGTATTTTAAGCCTCACATGACTATATGTTACATCCAAACCTGCACACCTGACCTAAAAAATAGGTATACAAGATAACCTCACCCGAACAGGTAAACAATGCATACACTATATATTGTCTCACATAACGTTAGGGGATTGAATACAGACATTAAAAGACGTACTGCCATGAACCAATACAATTCTCTCGGTGCAAATATTTTGTTCCTTCAAGAAACCCACTTCGTTAGGCCTCAAATTCCCCATTACTGGGCTCACGTTACACAAAACATTACCATGCTACAGCAGAGACTAAGAAAAGAGGGGTCTCTATTCTCCTTCATTCCACTGTAGACTTTACCCATGAATCCACGATAGCAAACATAGAGGGCAGATATCTTATAGTGAAGGGACAATTTAATAACATGGAGGTAGTATTGTGCAACATCTATTCACCTAATGAAAGCCAACACATATTCTTTGAGAATATTGCTCACCATTTAACACAATGGTCCCAATCTAGAATAATCCTGGCTGGGGATTTCAATGTCTCCATTTCTAAATCGTAGGCCAAGTCATTTAATCCCTTGTCTAATAAAGAGCTTGTATGGTTAAGTCTATACAGGGCTCTCTCTTTTCGCACTCCCTAGTCGACACTTGGGTTCATTTAAATGGAACGACATCTGACACTACTTTTTATTCGGCAGTACATAAGATATATGTTAAAGGGCCAATAAACCCAAAATCTTTCTTTCATGATTCAGATAGAGAATACAAATTTAAACAAAATTACAATTTACTTCTATTATTTATTTTGCTTCATTTTTTAGATATCCTTAGTTAAAGAAAAAGCAATGCAAATGGTGAGCCAATCACACGAGGCTTCTATGTGCAGCAACCAATCAGCAGCTACTGAGCATATCTAAATATGCTTTTCAGCAAAGAATATCAAGAGAATAAAACAAATTAGATAATATAAGTAAATTAGAAAGATGTTTAAAATTGCATTCTCTTTCTAAATCATGAAAGAAAAAATGTGGGTTTCATGGCCCTTTAAGCTAGACTACATATATGCCAGTCAGATCCTACTACCCGTCCTCTCCTCCTCCACCATACACCCCTGAGGTTGAGAACCTGTCAAATTGGATTGAGACGCTGCTCCAACCCATAGTCTGGAGGTTACCTTCCTTTCTTCAAGATACCAAACATCTGCTAAACCTGATTGACGGCTTAACCTGGGAGAAAAACTATAGTTGGCTTACCATAGATGTGGTGGGCCTCTATTCAGCCATACCGCATAGAGAAGGGTTGGAGGCAGTTAAGTTTATGTTGGATGGTTTCAGTGACTATGATTGCAATCTAAAGACCTATATATTGCAGGTGTTACTCTTCTTACTGACGCATAATTACTTTGAGTTTAATGGAGTATTTTATCTGCATAGACGTGGGACAGCTATGGGGGCAAAATTTGCCCCGGCATTTGCCAACATTTACATGGGTTGGTGGGAGCTGTCCCACGTCTATGCAGATACTAACCCATATAGAAACTCAGTTGTAGCATACAAGCGCTACATTGACGACCTGTTATTAGTTTGGTCAGGTTCCGAAGAAGAGGGTCAACAATTTGTTGAACATCTTAATAACAACAGGGCAGGTCTTCAGTTTACACACATTTTACACAGGAATAAAGTGTCCTATTTGGATGTAGAACTAGAAGGAGAAAGGGAGGACAAATTGGTTAATTCTACACTGTATGTGAAGCCTATTTCCGCTAATGCTCTGCTCCACGCTAGGAGTTGCCATCCACACCATATGAATTACGGCGTGGCCAAGGGCCAGTTTATTCGGATAAAGTGAAACTGTTCTAGAGAAGAAGACTTCCAGGCGGAGAGCAGGGCATTGCGGAAAAGGCTCAAGGCAAGGGGTTACCCAGATGGGCCTATTTGAAAAGCTTTTTTTGAGGTTCAGAGCATCCCCAGAGCAGATCTACTCAAGCCAAAAGAATCCACTAAGACAAGAGGGAATGGTGAAATATCCTTTGTCACCACTTACTCTAATCAATATAGGGAAGTTTGTGAGATTATCAGGAGGAATCTGCCTATTTTGAAGGCTGATGATGCACTTAAAAATGTGGTAGATAAAGGTTGCCATTTTGTTTCCAAGAGGAATGTGACCATTGGAAACCTTGTATCACCCAGTGCTCTAAGAAAACCCCTGAAAAAGAGTAGTTGGTTGAGTTGTAAGGGTCATTATAAGTGTGGTTTGCATAGTTGTATAGCTTGTAGTCACATTACAAGTAGTAAGGTGTTTCAGTCTAACTACACACAATGAGTTTTTGATTGCAATTATTGTACTAACTGTCGATCAGAGTTTGCAGTCTATGTTATAACATGTACCTCTTGCGAAAAGCAATACGTAGGGTGTACGACACGTGAGGCTCGAGAGCACATACGTGAACACCTTAATGACATTGAGAGAGGAAGGACAGCGACAGGTGCGTCTAAGCACTTTATATATGAGCATGACAGAAACGTCAAGACATTCACTTGGATGATCATAGATTTGATTAAGAATAAACCTAGAGGAGGAAGTAGGATTATGGAGTTATATAAAAAGGAGGCCTTTTGGATCTTCAAATTATATACACGCAGTCCGAATGGCATGAATATTGAGGGCGATTTGATTAACTTTTGGCATTAATCTGTCCCCCAATTAGTAGAAATAATCAAAAAAATCCACTCTCCCTGACTTTGAATAGTATTAATCAAACCAGATCTAATATCATAACTCAATTAACACAATTGTCTGTTCAGACATGGTTAAGTCAATACTAATGAATTTCACTCAATAAGTTCTAATTAAGATTGTGTTCTTATAAGGTTGTAATGATGATGCTATGGTGCTAATATGTTCACTTTTATACAAGTACATATATGAAAGTAGTCTCTAGTTAGTCTAAAATTGCAACATGGGATTAGATATGTGTTAATACAGGGTGGAAACATACATATAGATACGTTAGTATCATTAATAACAGTTACACTATATAGCTATTAACTATTATCATAACTTCAACTTCAGTGTATTATTGTCCCCATTTCTATTTTCTGCACCATAACTTTGTGCAGTGGCAAGTGACAACTAGACATAAGCAAGAAACAATCGAGTGCATTGTAATAACTAACGCCTAGATTTAGAGTTTTGTCGGTAAAGACCCGCGTAAAGACCTCAATGAATATTGGCAGATAAACATAGACTCTACTTCTAACCCTATCTACTCATGGGCTGCCCATAAATCAGTCATTAGGGGATTACTTATCCAGGAAAAAGCCCTTAGAGCAAAGTAAGAACCAGCTGGCCCAACTATATAGTGATGTAAACGCACTAGAGAGACAACACAAACTGACTAAGAGGGACTCTGTCCTACAAGTCTTACAAAATAAGAAAGTGATTCTGGCTAACCACCTAAATACTAAAGCTAGCAGAGCAATCACTGGACTTAAAGGCCAATATTTTATATACGCCAATAAACCAGATATATATATCTAGCACATAAAATAAGAGAGCGCCAAAAGGCGTCTGCCATCCCAGTCATAGAAAGATCAGACAAAACATACATTTCTCACCCACAGGCCATAGTGAACACATTCACAGAATACTATGGAGAACTATATAATGGGCGTAAAGTTAAACACACTCCTGAAGTAAGAAGCATTACAAAAGATTTTCTAAATTTTATCCCTCTATCTATTATTTCAGAAGGAGACAAAAAATCTCTGAACGCCCCTATATCAAAATTAGAGGTGATACTGGCAATTAAGAACCTTAAACCGGGGAAGGCAACAGGCCCAGATGGCTTCCTGGGCGAATATTATAAATTATTTAAAATTAGCCTAGTGCCACATCTCACAAAATTTTGTAACCATATTATGGAAGGATATACCATTCCTCCCGAATTATTGCAAGCTAAAATTGTAGTCATCCCCAAGCCTATCAAGGACCCCAAGAAATGTTCAAACTATTGACCATTTTCCCTTGTAAATCAGGATTTAAAAATCATTACAAATATTCAGGCCAATAGACTTAAACATATCCTGCCCAATATGATCCATATAGATCAAGTAGGTTTCATTAAAGATAGAGAAGCCCCAGATAATATTAGACGCCTAATAAATGTTATCCAGTTTTTGAACGCTTCTCGGACGCCTTCTCTGCTTCTCGTGTTGGATGCGGAGAAGGCGTTCGACAGAGTTGATTGGCAATTTATGCAGATGACCCTATCACATATGGGATTCAACGGTCCATTTGTTAGACACTTGAAAGCAATATATGACTCACCCACTGCCCAGGTTTCCTCTGCGAGTTATAAGTCAAAACCATTCCCAATCTTAAGTGGCACACGACAAGGATGTCCCTTGTCCCCTCTATTGTTTGCGCTTTGCGTTGAGCCGTTGGCGGCCAAGCTCAGAGCACACCCAGATACTGTGGGAGTTAAGATAAAAAATTCTGAATATAAATTGACCCTTTTCTCAGATGACATCTTACTCACGATCACCAAACCACTTCTCTCTCTCCCTAACCTGTTCGATGTGTTGACAAAATTCTCTATAATATCAGGTTTTCACATCAATATAGACAAATGGTAAATGCTCCTTATAGAAATACCTCCTCATACCCAAAAATTATTAGAAGTAAACTTTGAACTCCAGTCGGCCAAACTATCCCTAAAATATTTGGGTATTCACCTGACAACCAAAATTCAGCAGCTATATAAATTAAATTACACCCCACTATACAAATCAATTAGAAATTACCTGCTAAAATGGAAGAGATGTGGTTTCTCCTGGCTGGGGAGAATATCCATGGTTAAGATGAACTTACTACCACTTCTCCTTTACCTCTTCAGGGCCCTCCCGATCAAAATCATATACCTAGAACTAGCAGCCATGCAATCTGATATGTTAACATTTATACGGGGGAGGAAAACATCTAGGATGTCATCTAAGATAATGACGACCCACAGATCTCTGGGAGGCCTGGGAATCCCCAATCTACTTGATTATTATAGAACAGCTAGACTGGCCCAGGACGTCTTAGTCCCACGGTCAAAAAGGGAAGCCATAAGCCATATGGTCTAAAATAGAAGCAGAGATGGAGGGACGGGATTCCAGCAATGCCAGATTATGGGATGGGAAAACCCCAGTGGGTAAAACGACACCAATTTGGTCTCTCACAATAGAAACCTCTACCCATATATGGTCTAAATGGGCTTTAAAAAAAAAGGACTATGGCCCCCTAGATCTATCCTGATGCCCATTAGATATTTACTGTCGTAGAGATATAGACAAATGGGAAAATAAGGGCTTATATCGCTGGCAGATCTAGTAATACAAAATAAAATTTTGACATTCCCTCAGTTACGAGACAAACTACATCCTATAAAGTTACAATGGTATTTATATCTGCAGGTTTCCTCCTCCCTGAATAATTATCTTAAACTAACGGTAGGAAGACCTAACACCCTGCTAGAAAATATTTGCTTAGAGGAAGACAGGCCAAAACACTCCATTAGTAGAATATATATAGCTATGCAGATAATAGGTGAAACCTTTAAAAACCCACTCCTACTTCTATGGGAAGCAGATCTAGAACTCACCCTGACTAAAGATAAATTGAATGTGGTATTCACCTCAGCTGGCAGGGGATTAGTGAGCGCAGACCTAAAAGAAAACTCCCTAAAAACAATGCTCAGATGGTATCTGACTCCTTTAAGATCATCTCACATGACTCCAGATGGTTTCAGACTGTGTTACAGAGGATGTAATGAGCTGGGTACATATAGAGACATGTGGTGGGACTGTGCAGACATTCAGAACATATGGAGACGACTCTCCTTGCTGATCAGTTACATATTAGATGAAATAATACATCTCACTATCACACCAGCATTACTTCATACACAGGTCCATAAGCTAAATAGACCAATAAATACTTTCATCCAAATTTTACGTACAGTAACAAGAATATGTATAGCGAGATACTGGAAGACAGGGGCACCTCCATGGCCCAAAATTAAAAATAAGATTCAACACATATACACAATGTATGAGTCAGCATCTTGGTCACTAGGTACTAAAGATGCTAACGATGAAGTATGGTACTACTGGACACTAAGAAATGGGTCTGACTACTCTGGTTAGACTTTTTTTAATCCACTATTTATAGAGGCACAAAATATATGTTATTTTTGATAAGTGGTGATGACCCCAACATGATTTCTTATTGACAACATTCAGATTTTATAAAAAGTCTCTGATATTCTGAAGTTTACTTGTTATTGTTTATGTTTTTATATTTTTTTTATTTCTATATATTTTTTGGTCCTCCTGGGTTATCCCCCTCCAGGAGGAATACATTTCTATGGAAGGTACAGTCGTTTTACTCCAGATAACTTTCCAAATTTCTCGCAACTAGCTGTACTTTTTCAAGGACAGCAATTACCAAGGTTAGAATGAGTCCCTATGGATAAGGCTTTTGTAGCCTTCGACTTGCTAATAAATGTCGGGACTGATACTCAGCAAGACTTCTAAGAGTGGTCAAGAACTATAGCACTGGCAGATCTAATGTATAATATTAATGCATGCTATTCATGTATGATTTGTTATCCTAATGGACTTCTGTTAATCGTATATGCATTGACTGTTGGAATTATACTTTATATGCTATGTTTCAATAAAAATTATTTAAACATAAATTTAAAAATTGCCAGGTAATATTTGGCTGCTCATTTCATATTCAAAGTCCTATCACATTGTGTTTTTATTGTGTATTTGTCAGTTTTTCAACTATACTGTATTTAGTGGTCTTTTAAATCATATATTTGAAGCTTCCAATGCTTTTATTAAAGGATTATGAAACCCCAAAAAATTACATAGGGCTTATTTCCACTGAGCCGTAATTAGGTTTGCACAAGGTTGCAAACCGTTAAATATGCTGTTGGAAGCAATTTTGTTTATCAACTGCTTTCAATGGCGTGTTGTAGATCAATATCGGCAGCCGTGTTCCGGCTGCTGAAAATATTTTCTTGTCCCATAGAAAGTATTAGAAGCCGTTAAGCGATAACTTATACCAGTTTTCCAATGAAAGTGCAAACTGTTAATAAACTGACGGAGGCTGTCGATACAATGAGAGAAATTACACCCAGCTCATCTAGGTGTAAAAGAGGAAAAAGGAACTTTTTGAAATCTATTTCCAGTTGAAATTTTAAAACTTATGGCTGTTCCAATCAGCCAATAGAATGTGAGCTCAATCCTATTGGCTGATTGGATCAGCCAATAGGATTGAAGTTCAATCCTATTAGCTGATAGCATCAGGCAGTAGGATTTTTTCAACCTTAATTCCGATTGGCTGATAGAATTCTATCAGCCAATTGGAATCTAAGGGACGCCATCTTGGATGACCTCACTTAAAGAAACATTAATTCCAGAAGAAGCCGTTGATTGAAGAGGATGCTCCGCGCCAGATGTCTTAAAGATGGAGCCGTCCGCGTCAGAAGGATGAAGATATAAGATGCCGTCTGGATGAAGACTTCTGCCTGTCTGGAGGACCACTTCTGCCCGTCTGGAGGACCACTTCTGACGGCTTCGTTGAGGACATCTTGCCGCTTGGATGAAGACTTCTCCCAGTAAATGGATCTTCGGGGATTAGCGTTAGGAATTTTTAAGGCTGTATTGGGTGGGTTTTATTTTTAAGCTATGGCTTTGGGCCGCAATAGAGCTAAATGCCCTTTTAAGGGCAATACCCATCCAAATGCCCTTTTCAGGGCAATGGGGAGCTTAGGTTTTTTTAGTTAGGGTTTTATTTGGGGGGTTTGTTGTGTGGTTGTGTGGGTGGTGGGTTTTACTGTTGGGGGGGTTGTTTGTATTTTTTTTTACAGGTAAAAGAGCTGATTTCTTTGTGGCAATGCCATGCAAAAGGCCCTTTTAAGGGCTATTGGTAGTTTAGTTTAGGCTAGGTTTTTTTTTATTTTGGGTGGGCTTTTTTATTTTGATAGGGCTATTAGATTAGGAGTAATTAGTTTAAAGATCTTGTAATTTGTTTTTTATTTTCTGTAATTTTGTATTTAGTTTTTATATTTATCTTTTCTTTATTGAGTTATATCAAAGGTGTACAGGACATCAAAAGACAAATACAAATACACATATAAAAGGTTTCTCCACAGAAACAAATACAATATACACAAAAAAGTACGCGAAAAAACAAAACAAAAATAGGGAGTAGAATATTGTTCAAGTCTATCAGAGTTACTGCTTTGTTACATAATCTTTCTCTTGGGTCCCTGTATCAATTGAGAACTATGTCGTGAATTTATTTTCCAGAACAGTTAGAGAGTGTCTTACCTAGAAATTCAGGGTAGTGAAGTGTTTTCAATGTCCATCTCTTATGTAGTGAACAACTTAAAGAGTACACGCATATATATATATATGTAGTAATTTCCAAAATATTTGTTTGCCTCGTAACCTCTTGTGTCAGGGCCTGCTAATGTCAAGTAGGCAGATAAGGTAAGTAAGGTAGATAAGGGGTGGGGGTGGGGGGGGAAGGAATGCCGCATCCTTGCATGTGGACCTCTTGTTTTGCTATGTTCTAAGGTGATAATGTGATTCCCAAAAAAACATCATTTCTGCAAAATAATCTAGTCTTCCCACTGTATAATAATAAAACCTTTCTAACGCTAAGTTAATTCTCATTTGTGCTAGCCACATTGATAACGTTGGTTCGGATTCTGATTTCCATAGCCTGGGGATTACTTGTTTTGCGCTACATATAGCCAATTGGAAGAGTGTTGTGTGCTGTTTGGAGGGGAATTTGGGAATAACGTGAAATAGATATACTATGGGGTCTAATGGAATATCATAATTCAGCAACTTACATAACTCATCATTGATACTCTTCCAAAAACTTTCTATTTTAGGGCATTCCCACCATATGTGGAAGGGGGTCCCTTTGCCTGTACATCTTCTCCAGCATCTGTCTGACGCCGCAGGGAAGATGAATTTTAGCCTATGTGGAGTAAGGTACCAACGTAGCAAAAATTTATAGTTTGTTTCTAATAAGGTTGCTGAGTGAGCAGATTTCGCTGTATTTTGAAATACTAGTAGCCATTCTTGTTCAGTAAGGGTGTATGGGAGTTCCTTGTGCCATGAGCTGATTGTTGGTGATTTTAAAATCTCTTGAGGTATGAGTAAGAGTTGATATAGAGAGGAGATCATATGCGTCTGTGGGAAGTCTTGAGTGCAATATTTCTCTAGTGTAGTACGGTCTCTTATGATCAGATGTTTGTGTCCATGGGAGTCTATAAAGTGTTTAAGCTGTAAGTATCTTAACCAATTTGTAAAATGTGTGATAGACAGATCTTCTAGGTGTTGTCTGGGGACCAGTTTTCCCTCATCAATTAAAGTGTATAGTGGGAGCAGACAGTCTAAACCACTCGGTATTTTCGGCGTTAAGGACATCCCTATTGGGAAGTCAGCATTAGACAGTGCAGTTGTCAAGGGAGAGGGGATCGTAGATATGTGTTTATGTCTGTGGAGCACGTGTAGCCATACTTCGAATGTTTCTTTTATTATTGGGTATTCTTTAGTCAATAGTGGTTGGTTCCCCTTAGGCTGCCAACAGTATGATCCTAGTTGAACGGATTTAGTGAGGTCATGTTCCAGTGTAACCCAAAGTCTATTATAGTTTAAGGGGAGTGTGCACCAATCTACTATTCTTCTTAGAAATACTGCACTCCGGTATTTAGATAAGTCTGGTACTCCTAGGCCCCCAAGTTTTTTTGGTAGGTAAAGGGTAGTTCTGGCAATTCTGGGTGGGCGTTTTCTCCAGATATACGAATTCACTACTGTCTGAAGCCTGGAAACATATGCTTCTGGGAGCGGGATAGGGAGAGTCTGAAATAGATAGAGTATCTTTGGGAGAATGGTCATTTTAGTTACTCCAATTCTGCCTAGCCACGATATTTGTTTGTGTAACCATAAAGACGTGTCTCTATGGATACTGGCCATTAAAGTTTCATAATTCAGATCAATTAGTTTTTGTTTGTCGCTAGCAAGGTAGATACCTAAATATTTTAAAGCTGTCTGTTGTATCTGATAGGGTACATGGGTCTGAAGTTTTTGAATATCTGTGTTATTTAGGTTAATAGGAAGGATTTCTGATTTAGTATGATTGACTGAGTAATTGGAGCATCTGCCAAATTCCACCAGGGAGCTCTGAACCGCAGAGAGAGATGTGAATGGGTGTGTTAGAGTCAACAATAAGTCGTCTGCGTATAGTGCAAGCTTATGGTGGGTGGAGCTTATGTTAAATCCGTGAATATCAGGGTTGCGTCGTAGGTTTGTGGCTAGAATTTCCATTGAAAGGACAAATAGTAAAGGGGATAATGGGCAGCCTTGTCTGGTGCCATTTGATATAGTAAATGAGGTAGACAGGATCCCGTTTACTTTAATTTTGGCCGTCGGGTTAGAGTAGAGGGCAAATATTCTGGAGATGAAACTGTCAGGGAAGCCGAATTTTTTTAAAGTCAAAGTCAGAAAGGTCCAGTCCAGTCTGTCAAAAGCTTTTTCAGCGTCAGTTGAAAGTAGAATAGAGGGTATGTTGTGATTAGTAGCGTACTGCATTAATTGAAGTACCTTTACGGTATTGTCTTTTGCCTCTCTCTGCGGCACAAAGCCCACCTGGTCTGGATGGATCAGCCGGGGTAAGAATTTATTGATTCTGGTAGCTAGGATCTTCGCGTAAATCTTCACGTCTACATTTAGAAGTGAGATCGGGCGATAGTTTGAGGGGATTGTGGGATCTTTACCCGGTTTAGGTATAACAGTCACTATAGCTTCAAGCATGGAATGTGGAAGCTTAGGTTCTTGGTCGATCTGATTAAAAACAGAGAGTAGATGTGGTAGTAACAGGTGTTTAAACTTTTTGTAATAGGAGTTTGTGAGTCCGTCAGGACCCGGGCTCTTCCCTGCTTTCAGGGACTGTATTGCTGTATTAATCTCCTCTACTGAGATTGGGGCGGTGAGGGGCTCTAGGTCCTCAGATGGGATAGTAGGTACAGTTATCCGGTCTAAGTACTCAAGACATTGTGCTCTATGGTTCTCTTTATTTCTATTGGGGATCAAATTATAAAGGGCCGCATAATAGCTTCTAAATATCTCAGCTATTTTGTAAGAATCTACTGTGGTGCCTCTGTTCTCATCTTGTAGTGCGGTGATAAAGTGTGTGGCTTGTCTAGTTTTAAGCGCTCTCGCCAGTAATTTGCCAGGTCTATTACCCTCCACAAAAAACTTCTGTCTTAGTTTTAAAGCTTGTGTTTGTGCCTTGTGTTCTAAGAATGTCATAAGGTTGTTTTTAGCTTGTTCTCTTTGGGATTTCAGTGATGTATCTTGGGGGTTCAGTGTATGGGACCTATCAAGCTGTTGGAATTTGTCGGTAAGATCCTGATGGCATTTTTGAAGATGTTTTCTTTGTGTGGCTTTAATTTTTATTATCTCACCCCTTAGAAAGCATTTATGGGCTTCCCACAGAATATTTGGGGCAATGTCCGGAGTACTATTGCTTGAGAAGTATTCAGTTAGTGCTGCATTTATTTGTTGAAAAGTGGGAGCGTCATTAAGTAAGGCGTCATCAAAACGCCATTGGAAGGGCCTGAAAGGAAGGGAAGTCCATTGTGTGGTACATATGACAGCTGAATGGTCTGACCATGCAGTGGGGGAGATATCGGTATGTGTGACTGAGGATATAGTTAGGTGGTCTATGAGGATATAGTCAATGCGTGAATGGGATCGCTTAGATGCTGAATAAAAAGTAAAACTTTTACTAGTAGGGTTGTGAACACGCCATGGATCGTGTACTCCTAGCAACAGTAGGTCATCTCTAATAGATTTAAGCGCTTTTTTCGATAATTGGGTTTGGGTTGTTGAACTGTCTAAAAGTGGGTTTAATGGTGTATTAAAGTCGCCCCCTATAATTAATGAACCTTTGTGGAAAGCTAGAATTTTATTAAAAATGTTGCGGAAAAAGGTTGCCTGGTGGGTGTTGGGAGCATAAACATTGACTAACGTGGTTGGTTTGCCATATAGCAGGCCCAGTATGGCCACATATCTCCCCTCATTGTCCCTTTCCACTTGCTGCATATGAAATGGTAGTGACTTGTGTATTAAGATACTGACTCCTGAGATTTTTTTATCTGGATGGCTACTATGATAATGGGTGGGATATAGGGTTGTGAAAAATTTAGGTTCCTGTTCTTTCAAGTAGTGGGTTTCTTGGAAAAATAATATATCAATTTGCCTATGTGTAATGTCAGCAAAAGCTACCCGCCTCTTGTGGGGATTGTTAAACCCTCTAACATTCTGTGACATGAATCTAACCTGTTTTCTGCTTGTCATAGCTCAGCGAATACCCAGGGCTGACCTATGGGGAGATGCAGTAGGGAACCTTATAACTCTGATCCTATCATGTTGATAAAGAGGAGTTCTCGTTAATGTTATGGTGTGGATAAACCTCACGTTAAGCAGTATAGCATGTCTCTGTATCCTGTGGAAAAAAACAACAAACAAACAACAAAACAACAATATAAACTTAAACAAAAACAAGTAAAATGACATAAAATGTCACTCAATAGGGAAAGAATAGCCTATCCCATTTTATATTAATAAACATTTAGAGAACTAGATAGTCTTATGCGATGTAGCAGTCAATAAGTTCTTTCTCTTTAGATCTTTAACAAGTAAACCATTTTTGGAACTTAAACATTTCTGACTATAATGAAAAAGAGAGGGCCAAATGTTCATCTTGGTCTACCTCTGCAAAAAGTGTGAATCTACCTCACCCAGCTGTAGAGTTGGATCTTCAGGTGTTATCCGAATTTAGAACCTCCTGCATCTTCCCAGTCTTACTGGGTCTTTGTTTTTGCCAAGGTGGTTTTAGTGGTCTCGTGGGGTTCATTGGATCGGTGTATTCAGGGTTACCACTGGTTGCCACAGAGGGTGGGGGGTCCAGCCCCAATGTTACACATGTTTCTGAGATTTCCTCTGGTGTTTTGCAGATGTGTTTTACTCCTTTATAGGAAATGTTGAGAAAGCAGGGGAACCCCCACCTATACGGGATAGCTTTGGCTCTGAGCATAGATGTTAGTGGTTGGAATTCCCTGGGTCTCTGTAAAGTGCGGGGGGCTAGGTCCGCAAATATTTGCAGGTGGAAATTTTGGAAGGTTATGTCCTTAATCTGTCTAGCCGCTTTAAGTATTTCTTCTTTCGTTTGATAGCTTTTAAGTCTAAGGACCACGTCGCGTGGTGGAGCTTGATCTGCCGGTTTAGGCCTGAGCGCTCTGTGAGCTCTATCTATATCCATGTCTACTTCGGATGTGGAGCCCAGTAGTGATACAAAAAGGCCTTTCAGGAACTCAGGGATGGTGTTTGGTAAGACAGATTCTGGAATCCCTCTAACGCGTAAATTCTGGCGTTGTTCCCTGTTCTCCAGGTCCTCTAATTTGTCCTGCAGCTGCATGATTAACAAGTCGTGTGTCTGTGTGGTAGTTTGCAATGTGGATATCTCAGATTGGTTAAATTCTACATCTTCCTCCAGCGTTTCAACCCGATTTCCCACTTCTGTGATATCTTTTCTCAAGCTGGCCATTTCTTCTTTGATACACTCTCTGACTTTTACCACAATATTGTCTAGGTCATTCTTAGAAGGTATGGTAGCCAGGAACGCTTTAGAGAGCTGGACTGGGGTGTCTGTGTCGCTATCTTCACTGCTTGATGCAGATGCTGTGGGTTGTTGTGAAAGTTCTGCTGTCAAACTAGGAGGTTGGGTGTCTGACATTTTAAAAAAGGAGCTCACCGAGCTGCGTGCAGCAGCAGGTTTTTTAATGTCTTTGCCTACTTTTGATGCTCTCTTTGGTGACATCTCTGTTCCTCTATAATAGGTATTTGCTGGTTTAGTAAAATTTTCAGTAAATCTGTAGATGAGTAAAGGGTATTTTATGCAGGGTTTTCTCAGCATCTAGTGCTGGTGGGTACTATAGAATCTCCCCCACGAAGTGGGCTGTGATCAGGTTAAGAAGTGTCCGTTACATCTCTGTAGGTTGTAACCTAGATAGTGTGATCTACCAGTTGATACTTAATTGTGTCATCACAATGTGGCTGCAAGTGAATTAAGCTTTCTAGTTCTTAGTTCCTTGTGTTGCAGTACCCCACCATTTGTATTTTGCAAGGAGTCCCCAGAAGCTTCATCTGTGCTTTTTTGTTTTAAACCCCCATCGGCTACTGCCGCAATTACCTTTGGTCAGTTTTTGTCCGGTTAAGTCCTGGATCGTGTATTACCCTTTACTACTGCTGCTTTAGCCTCATGCGTAGCTGAAAATTTACAGCCGTGTGGAAAAAGATGGCCGCTGTTGGTTAGGCTTTATTGCAGAGCGCTATTGAAGTCAGCGCATTTATGTCTCCTGAGACTTTATTGTCGCCTAGTTTTGTCCGGTATCTGGTCTACACCGGTTTACGAGTGGCTACAAGGCTGCTGTTGGTTTTCTGCTTTGCGCCTCATGAAGATATGGGCATCGGCTCCCGGAGCTCACACTAGTGCGCGGCCATTACTCTCGACGGCCGGCTCCGCCCCCTTGTATTTAGTTTTTTTTGTAATTTAGCTAATTGTTTTGAATTTAGTTAATTGTATTTAATTTAGGGAATGTATTTAATTTTAGGGTTAGGTTAGGTGTTAGTGTAAGACAGGTTAGGTTTTATTTTACAGGTCAATTTGTATTTATTTTAGCTAGGTAGTTATTAAATAGTTAATAACTATTTAGTAACTATTCTACCTAGTTAAAATAAATACAAACTTGCCTGTTAAATAAAAATAAACCCTAAGCTAGCTACAATGTAACTATTAGTTATATTGTAGCTAGCTTAGGGTTTATTTTATAGGTAAGTATTTAGTTTTAAATAGGAATTATTTAGGTAATGATAGTAGGTTTTATTTATATTTATTTAAATTATATTTAAGTTAGGGTTGTTAGGGTTAGAGTTAGACTTAGATTTAGGGGTTAATAAATTTAATATAGTGGCAGCAATGCTGAGGGCGGCAGATTAGGGGTTAATAAATTTAGGTAGGTGGCGGCGATTTTAGGAATGGCAGATTAGGGGTTAATAATATTTAACTAATGTTTGCGAGGCATGAGTACGACGGTTTAGGGGTTAATATATTTATTCTAATGGTGGCGATGTCCGGAGCGGCAGATTTTGGGTTAATAATGTTATTTTAGTGTTTGTGATGCGGGAGGGCCTCAGTTTAGGGGTTAATAGGTAGTTTATGGGTGTTAGTGTACTTTTTAACACTTTAGTTATGAGTTTTATGCTACAGCTTTGTAGTGTAAAACTCATAACTACTGACTTTAGAATGTGGTACGAATCTTGACGGGATAGGGTGCACCGCTCACTTTTTGGCCTCCCAGGACAAGCTTGTAATACCGGTGCTATGGAAGTCCGATAGAAAAAAGACTATACGCAAATTGCGTAAGTTGATTTGTGGTAAGGCCAAAAAAGTGTGCGGTGCCCCTAAATCTGCAAGACTCGTAATACCAGCGGTAGTAAAAAAGCAGCGTTATGTGGCTTAAAGCTGCTTTTTTACTCATAATGCAAGACTCGTAATCTAGCCGTATGTGTTTTAAATAAGTGTATCTTTGTTTTTTTACATTTTATAGTGTAAGGTCAGGTTTCCATAGCAACTAACTTGATTTTCAAGAAATCCATTGTGGAAGCGTTAACACAACATTAATTTACACCTACAGGAAAACAGCAAATTCACGCAATGAATAAAATATTTCAATGTAAACCTGGTACTAAAATGGAGTTGTTAACTACTTTTAGCTGTCAGCAACTTCGGTAGCTTACGGCTCCATTTTCAATGTCTCAATCGAAACAAGTCCATATAGTGATCCAGAAATGGGCAGGCTCCTAAGCTTATGCCCTTGGTTTTCAACAAAAGATATCAAGATAACAAAGAAAAATTGATACTAGAAGTAAATTAGAATGCTGTTTAAAATCACACGCTCTATCTGAATCATGAAAGAAAAAAAATGGGGTTTAATATCCCTTTAAACCCAGAAGAAATTGCTGTTCTTTTTAAAGTATTTAGCATTAAAAAGTCTCAGCTTTGCATGTTGCTGGAGACCGAAAAACACAGTGGCACGCATGACATTAACAGAGTCATATCTGATTCGATACATGCCACTGCTAGCTCTCTTAGTATGGCATTTGAATATGGGTGCAGAATGCATAACAAGACATGTGCACAGTAAACGCTTTTAGTGATAGCTTTTAGCTAAGGTGCTTTTGCTTATACATGTGTAGTGCAAACGTTTTCTGTTCTCAAATGAAACACACTACTGTACATAATGATAATGTTGCAAAGCAAATAATCACAGTTACATAGATAGGAAATATGAAATTAAACTATATATATATATATATATATATATATATATAAATATAAATATATATATATATATATATATATATATATATATACGGGTGGAAAAATATCACTATAGTTTACTAGTCAGGTATTAAAAGTTGCTAGCCCAAAGTGAAAAAGTTACTAGCCCACTCACTTACTCGTCTGGGACTAGTGGACTAGTGGAAATTTCAAGCCCTGTATATACAAACTATCGGCTAGATTTAGAGTTCTGCGGCCAAAGGGGTGCGTTAGCTATGCATGCTTTTTTTCACCCGCACCTTTTAAATACAGCTGGTATTTAGAGTTCACAGAATGGCTGCGTTAGGCTCCAAAAAGGGAGCGTATAGCATATTTACCGCCACTGCAACTCTCAATACCAGCGGTGCTTACGGACGCGGCCAGCTTAAAAAACGTGCTCATGCACGATTCCCCCATAGGAAACAATGGGGCAGTTTGAGCTGAAAAAAAACCTAACACCTGCAAAAATGCAGCGTTCAGCTCCTAACGCAGCCCCATTGTTTCCTATGGGGAAACACTTCCTACGTCTGCACCTAACACCCTAACATGTACCCCGAGTCTAAACACCCCTAACCTTACACTTTTTAACCCCTAATCTGCCGCTCCGTACACCGCCGCAACCTACGTTATCCCTATGTACCCCTAATCTGCTGCCCCCAACACCACCGACCCCTATATTATATTTATTAACCTCTAATCTGCCGCCCCCAACGTCGCCTCCACCTAACTACACATATTAACACCTAATCTGCCGACCGGACATGACCGCTACTATAATAAATGTATTAACCCCTAATCCGCCTCACTCCCGCCTCAATAACCCTATAATAAATATTATTAACCCCTAATCTGCCCTCCCTAACATCGCCGACACCTAACTTCAAGTATTAACCCCTAATCTGCCGACCGGACCTCACCGCTACTCTAATAAATTTATTAACCCCATAAAGCTAAGTCTAACGTTAACCCTAACACCCCCCTAAATTAAATATAATTTAAATCTAACGAAATAAATTAACTCTTATTAAATAAATTATTCCCATTTAAAGCTAAATACTTACCTGTAAAATAAACCCTAATATAGCTACAATATAAATTATAATTATATTGTAGCTATTTTAGGATTTATATTTATTTTACAGGCAACTTTGTAATTATTTTAACCAAGTACAATAGCTATTAAATAGTTAATAACTATTTAATAGTTACCTAGTTAAAATAATTACAAAATTACCTGTAAAATAAATCCTAACCTAAGTTACAATTAAACCTAACACTACACTATCAATAAATGAATTAAATAAAATACCTACAATTACCTACAATTAAACCTAACACTACACTATCAATAAATTAATTAAATACAATACCTACAAATAAATACAATTAAATAAACTAACTCAAGTACAAAAAATAAAAAAGAACTAAGTTACAAAAAATAAAAAAATATTTACAAACATTAGAAAAATATTACAACAATTTTAAACTAATTACACCTACTCTAAGCCCCCTAATAAAATAACAAAGCCCCCCAAAATAAAAAATGCCCTACCCTATTCTAAAATTAAAATAGAAAAGCTCTTTAACCTTATCAGCCCTTAAAATGGCCCTTTACGGGCATGCCCCAAAGAATTCAGCTCTTTTGCCTGTAAAAAAAAAACATACAATACCCCCCCAACATTACAACCCACCACCCACATACCCCTAATCTAACCCAAACCTCCCTTAAATAAACCTAACACTAAGCCCCTGAAGATCTCCCTACCTTGTCTTCACCTCACCGGGTTCACCGATTCGCCCTGGCTCCGACGTCTTCATCCAAGCCCAAACAGGGGGCTGAAGAGGTCCATGATCCGGCTGAAGTCTTCATCCAAGCGGGAGCTGAAGAGGTCCATGATCCGGCTGAAGTCTTCATCCAAGCGGGAGCTGAAGAGGTCCATGATCCGGCTGAAGTCTTCTATCAAGCGGCATCTTCAATCTTCTTTCTTCCGGATCCATGTTCATCCCGCCGACGCGGAACATCCATCTTCACCGACGACTTCCCGACGAATGACGGTTCCTTTAAGGGACGTCATCCAAGATGGCGTCCCTCGAATTCCGATTGGCTGATAGGATTCTATCAGCCAATCGGAATTAATGTAGGAAAATTCTGATTGGCTGATGGAATCAGCCAATCAGATTCAAGTTCAATCCGATTGGCTGATCCAACTAGCCAGTCAGATTGAGCTCGCATTCTATTGGCTGTTCCGATCAGCCAATAGAATGCGAGCTCAATCTGATTGGTGGATTGGATCAGCCAATCGGATTGAACTTGAATCTGATTGGCTGATTCCATCAGCCAATCAGAATTTTCCTACCTTAATTCCGATTGGCTGATAGAATCCTATCAGCCAATCGGAATTCAAGGGACGCCATCTTGGATGACGTCCCTTAAAGGAACCGTCATTCGTCGGGAAGTCGTCGGTGAAGATGGATGTTCTGCGTCGGTGGGATGAACATGGATCCGGAAGAAAGAAGCCGGATCATGGACCTCTTCAGCCCCCTGCTTGGGCTTGGATAAAGACGTCGGAGCCAGGACGAATCGGTGAACCCGGTGAGGTGAAGACAAGGTAGGGAGATCTTTAGGGGCTTAGTGTTAGGTTTATTTAAGGGGGGTTTGGGTTAGATTAGGGGTATGTGGGTGGTGGGTTGTAATGTTGGAGGGGGGGTATTGTATGTTTTTTTTTTTACAGGCAAAAGTTCTTTTTTATTTTTTGTACTTGACTTAGTTTATTTAATTGTATTTATTTGTAGGTATTGTATTTAATTAATTTATTGATAGTGTAGTGTTAGGTGTAATTGTAGGTATTTTATTTAATTAATTTATTGATAGTGTAGTGTTAGGTTTAATTGTAACTTAGGTTAGGATTTATTTTACAGGTAATTTTGTAATTATTTTAACTAGGTAACTATTAAATAGTTATTAACTATTTAATAGCTATTGTACCTGGTTAAAATAATTACAAAGTTGCCTGTAAAATAAATATAAATCCTAAAATAGCTACAATATAATTATAATTTATATTGTAGCTATATTAGGGTTTATTTTACAGGTAAGTATTTAGCTTTAAATAGGAATAATTTATTTAATAAGAGTTAATTTATTTCGTTAGATTTAAATTATATTTAATTTAGGGGAGTGTTAGGGTTAAAGTTAGACTTAGCTTTAGGGGTTAATAAATTTATTAGAGTAGCGGTGAGGTCCGGTCTGCAGATTAGGGGTTAATACTTGAAGCTAGGTGTCGGCGATGTTAGGGAGGGCAGATTAGGGGTTAATACTATTTATTATAGGGTTATTGAGGCGGGAGTCAGGCGGATTAGGGGTTAATACATTTATTATAGTAGCGGTGAGGTCCGGTCGGCAGATTAGGGGTTAATAATTGTAGGTAGGTGGAGGCGACGTTGGCGGGGCAGATTAGGGGTTAATAAATATAATATAGGGGTCGGCGGTGTTAGGGGCAGCAGATTAGGGGTTCATAGGGATAACGTAGGTGGTGGCAGTGTGCGGTCGGCAGATTAGGGGTTAATAATTGTAGGTAGGTGGAGGCGACGTTGGGGGGGGGCAGATTAGGGGTTAATAAATATAATATAGGGGTCGGCGGTGTTAGGGGCAGCAGATTAGGGGTTCATAGGGATAACGTAGGTGGCGGCGGTGTGCGGTCGGCAGATTAGGGGTTAAACATTTTTAATAGAGTGGTGGCGATGTGGGGGGACCTCGGTTTAGGGGTACATAGGTAGTTTATGGGTGTTAGTGTACTTTAGAGCACAGTAGTTAAGAGCTTTATGAACCGGCGCTAGCCCAGAAAGCTCTTAACTACTGACTTTTTTCTGCGGCTTGAGTTTTGTCGTTAGATTTCTAACGCTCACTTCAGCCACGACTCTAAATACCGGCGTTCGAAAGATCCCATTGAAAAGATAGGATACGCAATTGACGTAAGGGGATCTGCGGTATGGAAAAGTCGCGGCTGGAAAGTGAGCGTTAGACCTTTTCCTGACTGACTCTAAATACCAGCGGTAGCCCAAAACCAGCGTTAGGAGCCTCTAACGCTGGTTTTGACGGCTAACGCCAAACTCTAAATCTAGCCATTTATTTGGTTTAGCACACCTTAAAAAATGAGTTTAAACGCATCTTTAGGAGTGCTGCCAATGAGACCAAATAGTTACACAAAACAGGGGGTATTGCCGCACATTCACTTGCAAATAAACAACACATTTTTAAATGCTGCAAAAATTGCCTGCAACAAACACCTATACTTTTATATTAAAATTGGGATCTTAGTCACACAATATGCCATATTCAGCTTATCCAGTCACCAACTTACAAAGTGTCCCAATGTTGACTGGTCCTAATAGTACAATACTTTGCCTTTATGGGCTGAATCATTCCTGCTTTTTCTCTTTATATTAGAATGAGACTCCCTAGCTTTATACACAACTCCAATATACTGTTATGAGAACATCTGAGCTTGGGTTGGGCGCTTTAACCAATGGACTAACTGTGTGACTAAGATCCCAATTTTAATATAAAAGCATATGCAATTTTTGCAGCACTTCAAAATAATATGTTGATTTGCAAGTGGATGTGCGCAGTACCCTCTGTTTTGTGTGTTTATATATGTAAATAATACATAGTGTAATCCGTTTGATAATATCCTAAGAAATCCCCTTCCCTGGATATTACTCACAAGATTACTCACAAGGTCTGTACAATGTGTGCATCGGTTGTACACAACCATGTAGTTTGTTTGTTCCCCCCGTTCGTCAGATCTACCTCCTTCTATGACGTCTGGAATGGCTGTCCAACCGCAGGGCTTGTTTCTCTTTCCAACCAGGATCCACAATCAAACATGTATGAATGGGATAGTTTCATTTCTGTTCCAGAAACTTTTTCAAGAGACATATATGAATAACATCAAAACACAGCTATATTATAATAATTTACAGTATAAAGGAAGGCTTGACCATCCTATAGTCTTGGATGCAATTCATTTTATTTGGTCTTTCTTAACCACAGAGGAGTTTGTTACTTTAAGATTACATTAGCAATATGCCTTTTAATAATAGAATGTGAACTGATAAAAGTATAAGAGACAGAAAAAGGAAGGATCCTATATAAACATCCCTCCTAAATAATTACACAGGTGCATCACTGTACAATGTTATCAGGCTAATATCACTACTTGTGCCAGATGACACAATGGTTTATACCTGTATAAAACATTGCTTACTTAAAGGAACAGAAAGATCAAACTTTGAAATACTTTTCAATTTTAAATAGATGCATTTTTGCAATAAACTTCCATTTGCAAAAATTATTCTAGTAAAATATATTACTGTTTATCAGTGGCATACACACATATGCTGTATGTGTACCAGTATTCAAGCTCAGAGTGCTTGTGGTGGTGTGTATTGTGCCTGTGAAGACTTAAAGGGACACTGAACCCAATTTTTTTCTTTTGTGATTCAGATAGTGCATGCAATTTTAAGTAACTTTCTAATTTACTCCTAGTATCAATTTTTCTTCATTCTCTTGCTATCTTTATTTAAAAAGGAAGGCATCTGAGCTTTTTTTTATTCAGAACTCTGGACAGCACTTTTTTATTGGTGGATTCATTTATCCACCAATCAGCAAGAACAACCCACGTTGTTCCCCAAAAATGGGCCGGCATATAAACTTACATTCTTGCATATCAAATAAAGATACCAAGAGAATGAAGAAAAGTTTATAATAGAAAGTTTCTTAAAATGTCATACTCTATCTGAATCACGAAAGAAAACATTTGGGTTCAATGTCCCTTTAAAGTATAATCTACTGCTAAATCACTGAGAAGGTGTGTTGTTTGAATACTGCTGCACAGTCTCTCACAGCATATGTGTGTATGCCACTGAAAAACCTATGCAGATTTCAATTTTGACCTTTCTATACCTTTAAAGTTTTTTCAGTATGGAAAATATATTTCTCATTCCATTAGCAGACATTTCTAAAATGTGTTTACTGGCCTCCATGTGTAAAACAACATAATTAGCATTGCAGTATTGTAATATCATCTGTTCACATCCCTCAAGTGAACATCTATAAGTGAGGCACGAAGAATTTGGCAAAAGAATTATACAAGAATTAAACAAGGAGTGAACAAGGGATAAGGCAAGTTCTGTTGTAAATCTGTGTTTTATCCACTGTTTGACTTTTTATGTAAAAATGCTCAATATCTTTATATTCCTTTTTCCCACCTTTTGTCTCTATAGCAAACTACTTTACTCAATTACTCCTTCCCCCTCACCACCTGCACTGCTCATTAGCCCTTCTCTCTTAACCTCACCTTACTTTTGTATTCATGAACTTCACACATTCCTAAAGACTCCTCATCCCAAAAACAGTCTCATTACTGCAAATCTGCATCTCATCTCATGTAACTCTCCCTCTTGCTCATACTAGCTACAGGTGACATCTCTCCTAATCCTGGTCCCCCACAACTTCCTAGCCTTGCACACGCATGTGTGCCTTTCAATAGACTTCAAAAACAAAACTCTGGTAAACTTAATCTCATTCCTCTTGCATCTAAAGCCTCCACCCCTTCACTTGTGCACTCTGGAACTCTCGCTCTGTTTGCAACAAGCTCACTTCTATCCATGACTTCTTTATCTTCCACTCTCTCAATCTTCTGGCTCTTACAGAAACTTGGCTCTCTCCTTCAGACACAGCTTCAGCCGCTGCACTGTCACATGGGGGTCTCCACTTCAGCCACACTCCTAGGTCTGATAATAGACAAAGAGGTGGTGTTGGTATTTTACTTCCTCTAGTTGCACCTTTCAACAAATACAGCCCTTCTCTTCCCTCACATTTTCTTCATTCGAAACACACAATTCGCTTATTCTCTCCCCTCTATACGTGTTGCAGTCATATTCCTCCCCCCTGGCTCATCAACTTTATTTCTAGATCACTTTGCTGCCTGGCTACCTTATTTACTTTCCTCGGACAACCCTGCCCTCATTCTTGGTGATTTCAACCTCCCTGTTGACAACCCCACTGCCTCCTCTGCAAAACAACTTCTGCAACTCACTTCCTCTTTCGGCCTATCTCAATGGACTGACTTTCCCACTCACAAAGATGGTCACTCCCTTGATCTGATTTTTAGCTATCGAGGCACTATCTCAAACTTAACCAACTCCCCTTATCCTCTTTCGGACCATCATCTCCTCACTTGTAACATCACGCCCCTGCGTACAACTCTCCCTCCTTCTATCCCTCACACCAAACTTCACAGAAGCATCAAGTCATTAGATCAGAAACAGCTTGCTAGCTCTCTCAAAGCTCTCCTCTCTTCCATCTACTCCTTTTCCTGCCCTGATGAATTTATCTGCCACTATAACTCCCCCCTTACATTGGTCCTTGACAATCTGGCCCCACCTACCATAGCCCAGAAATCATACACTCATCCTCAGCCCTGGCATACTCCTCTGACACGGTACCTACGCAGATGTTCCCATACTGCTGAGCTACAGTGGAGAAGGTGGAGTTCAGCTGACTTTCTTCACTACAAGTTCATCTTGAACTCTTACTATTCTGCCCTTAAAGGGACAGTCTAGTCCAAAAAACTTTCATGATTCAGATAGGGCATGTAATTTTAAACAATTTTCCAATTTACTTTTATCACCAATTTTTCTTTGTTCTCTTGGTATTCTTCATTGAAAGCTTAACTTAGGAGGTTCATATGCTAATTTCTTAGACCTTGAAGGCCGCCTCTTAAGAATGCATTTTAACAGGTTTTTCACTACTAGAGGGTGTTAGTTCATGTTTTTCATATAGATAACACTGTGCTTGTGCATGTGAAGTTACCTGGGAGCCATCACTGATTGGCTAAACTGCAAGTCTGTCAAAAGAACAAATAAAAGGGCAGTCTGCAGAGGCTTAGATACAAGATTATCACAGAGGTAAAAAATATATAAATATAACTGTGTTGGTTATGCAAAACTAGGGAATGGGTAAAAAAGGGATTATCTGTTTTTTAAAACAATAACAATTCTGGTGTAGACTGTCCCTTTAATCTTTATAAGCAACATTACTTTGCCACTCTTATCTCTACTCTTTCTTCAAACCCAAAACATCTGTTCTCCACATTCAATACTCTTCTCCGCCCACCCCTACCTCCTTCTACAACTTCTCTCTCAACTCAAGATTTTGCCAGCTACTTCAATGACAAAATAGACTCCATCAGAAATGAAATCAGCTCTCAACATGCTACCGGTCTCAAATCCCCTCAAAACCTCACTATCATCCATAACCCACATAGCCATAAATGTATCTCTTTTGCTAAGGTTACAGAAGATAAAGTTTCTGCCCTTATACTATCCTCTCACCTCACTCCCTGTCCCCTCTACCCCATCTCCTCACAGCTACTCCCGCCTCTCTTCTACCCTTACCCTTATACTCACACACATCTTCAACCTCTCCTTCAGAACTGGTATATTTCCCTCATCTCTTAAACATGCACTGGTCACACCTATCCTCAAAAAAACCTTCTCTCAACCCAACCTCCCCATCCAACTACCGCCCTATTTCCCTACTCCCTCTTGCATCGAAGCTTCTCGAAAAGCTAGTATATGTACGTCTATCCCATTTCCCTACACTAAACTCCCTCCTTGACCCACTGCAATCTGAATTTTGCCCCCACCACTCCACAGAGACAGCAATTGTTAAGGTTACCAACGACCTACTTACAGCAAAATCCAAAGGCCATTTCTCTCTGCTTATCATCCTTGATCCTGATGTAGACTGTTAAGTACCTGTTGCCAAAGCAACTAGAAGTAAATATATTCTGGAATCTTTACAAGGGGAATCTCTTGAGCAACTAGTAAAAGAACCAACACGTAAAGGAACTATATTATATTTAGTACTTACAAACAGTGATATAGTATCTGAGGTGTCTGTGGGTGAGAACTTAGGCTCTAGTGATCATCAGTCTGTATGGTTGAATATTTAGGCAAAGGTACTGTGCAACCATAATAAAACAAGTCTTATGCCTAGATTACGAGTTTTGCGTTAGCCTTAAAAAGCAGCGTTGAGAGGTCCCAACGCTGCTTTTTATCTAACGCTGGTATTACGAGTTTGACAGATAGAGGCTCACCGCTCACTTTTCTTCCGCGACTCAAGGCTACCGCAAATCCCCTTACGTCAATTGCGTATCCTATCTTTTCTATGGGATTTGCCTAACGCTGGTATTACGAGTCTTGGAAGAAGTGAGCGGTAGACCCTCTCCTGGCAAGACTTCTACCACATTTAAAAGTCAGTAGTTAAGAGTTTTATGGGCTAACGCCGGAACATAAAGCTCTTAACTAAAGTGCTACAAAGTACACTAACACCCATAAACTACCTATTAACCCCTAAACCGAATCCCCCCCTCACATCGCAAACACTATAATAAATATTTTTAACACCTAATCTGCCCACCGGACATCGCCGACACCTACATTATATTTTTTAACCCCTAATCTGCCGCCCCCAACTGGCAAGTTTGTATTTATTTTAACTAGGTAAAATAGTTATTAAATAGTTATTAACTATTTAATAACTACCTAGTTAAAATAAGTAAAAAAATTACCTGTAAAATAAATCCTAACCTAAGTTACAATTACACCTAACACTACACTATCATTAAATAAATTACCTAAACTACCTACAATTAATTACAATTAAATACAATAAACTAAATTAGGAAAAAAAACAAACACTAAATTACAAAAAAAAATAAACACTAAATTACAGAAAAAAAAAAAAAAATACAAGAAGTTTAAACTAATTACATCTAATCTAATCACCCTAATAAAATTAAAAAGCCCCCCAAAATAATAAAATTCCCTACCCTACACTAAATTACAAATAGCCCTTAAAAGGGCCTTTTGCGGGGCATTGCCCCAAAGTAGCCAGCTCTTTTACCAGCCCTTAAAGGGGCTTTTTGCGGGGCATTGCCCCAAAGTAATCAGCTCTTTTACCTGTAAAAAAAAGAAATACAATACCCCCCCAACATTACAACCCACCACCCACACACCCCTACTCTAAAACCCACCTGATCCCCCCTTAAAAAAAACTAACACTACCCCATTGAAGATCACCCTACCTTGAGCCATGTTCACCCAGCCGAGCACCACTGGTCATCCGATGGGTCAGAAGAGGACATCTGGACCGGCAGAAGTCTTCATCCTATCCAGGCAGAAGGGGACATCCGGACCGGAAGACATCTTCATCCAAGCGGCATCTTCTATCTTCATCCATCCGACGAGGACCGGCTCCATCTTGAAGACCTCCGGCGCGGAACATCCTTCTCGGCCGACGACTACCCGACGAATGGCTGGTCCTTTAAATGATGTCATCCAAGATGGCGTCCCTCGAATTCCGATTGGCTGATAGGATCAATCCGATTGGCTGATTGGATCAGCCAATAGAATGCAAGGTCAATTCTATTGGCTGATGCAATCAGCCAATCGGATTGAACTTCAATCCGATTGGCTGATTAAATCATTAAAGGGCTTTATCAAAAATAAAAGTAAATAAGTCTGTGAGTCCAGATAATATTCATCCAAGGGTTCTAAGAGAACTTTGATCCGTAATAGCTACTCCATTAGCTGATTTATTTAATCAGTCACTTCTAACAGGAGTTGTTCCAAAAGACTGGAAAATTGCCAATGTAGTCCCTCTTCATAAAAAGGGTGGTAGGGAAAATTCTGCTAACTATAGGTCAGTCAGTTTGACCTCAATAGCAGGGAAATTAATGGAAACTCTTTTAAAGGAAAGACATGTATCTTTCCTTCAGACAAACAACTTAGAAGACAAAGGACAGCATGGTTTCACTGCTGGAAGATCATGCCAGACTAATCTAATTAATTTATTTGACCATGTAACTAAAATAATAGACCAGGGAAGAGCCGTAGATGTTGCATATCTAAACTTTAGCAAAGCATTTGACACCGTCCCACAATGTATTGCCTTGGAATAGATGCTAAAATTGTTAAGTGGGTAGAATGCTGGCTTAAAGATAGACGACAGAGGGTTTCAATTAATGGAGTTCATTCAAATGAGACATCAGTTACTAGTGGTGTTCCCCAAAGGTCAGTTCTTGGGCCTGTTTTGTTTAACATATTCATAAGTGATATTGGAAGTTGGCTTAAGGGGAAAGATTGCTTGTTTGCTGATGATACAAAAATTTGTAACAGGGTAGATGTTCCAGGAGGGGTTGATCAAATAAACTGTGATATTAAAAAACTAGAGGACTGGTCAAATAAATGGGATCTGAAATTTAATATTACCAAGAGCAAAATTATGCATATAGGATCCAAAAACCCAAAGGCCAATTATAGTCTCAATGGTACATTACTGACTGTAACTAAATAAGAAAGGGACTTGGGAATTATTATTTCAGTTGATTTAAAAATTGGTACGCAGTGCAGCCAGTAAGGCCAGTCGAATACTCGGTTGCATTGGAAGAGGTATTAGTAGTAGAAATAGCAAGGTTCTTATGCTACTTTACAGATCATTATTTAGATCAATTCTGGAATACTGTGTACAGTTTTGGAGACCATATCTTCAGAAATATATAAATAAACCATATCTTCAGAAATATATAAATAAACTAGAAGCTGTCCAAAGGAGGGCTACTAAAATGGTACATGATCTAAAATATAAAATGTACAAAGAAAGACTCTATGATCTAAATATGTATAGTTTAGAGGATAGAAGGGAAAGAGGTGACATGATAGAAACCTTCAAATATATGAAGGGACTTAATTAAAAAGAAGCTGAAAGCATTTTTCACACAAAACAAAAAATGCCAAAACAAGGGGTCACAATCTAAAGTTAGAGGGTAGCAGGTTCAGTAGAAATTTGAGGAAGCATTTTTTTTTACAGAAAGGGTGGTGGATTCATGGAATAAACTTCCATTTGAGGTAGTAAACACAAAGACTGTAAAGGAATTACAAAATGCCTGGGACATGCAAAAGGCTATCCTAAGGAAAAAGTAACATGTAATATGGGTGGACTTGATGGGCCTTTTTGGCTCTATCTACCGTCAAATTCTATGTTTCTATCTGTCTGCAGCCTTTAATACTGTCGACCACCCTGTTTTGCTCCAAACCCTCCAATCCTTCGGCATTCGCGACACAGCTCTCTCGTGGTTCTCTTTCTATCTGCTAACCGTACCTTTAGTGTAGCCTTCTCTTGGGCATCCTCTGCCCCGTTACCACTTTCTGTTGGGGTACCGCAAGGCTCTGTCCTTGGTCCCCTTCTCTTCTCAATCTACACATCATCTTTAATTTCCTTAATAAAGTCCCATGGGTTTTTAATACCATTTGTATGCCGATGACACCCATATCTACCTCTCTGCATCAGACCTATCTTCTTCCTTGCAAACCCGTGTCACTAACTGTCTTTCTCATATCTCATCTTGGATGTCTTCTCACTACCTTAAGCCAAATCTCTCCAAAACAGAGCTCCTTATTTCCCCCCCTTCTTCAAAAATCTCCATTCCCAACTTCTCTATAACTGTCGATAACTCCATCATTACCCCTACCCCACATGCTCGATGTCTTGGGGTCACACTTGACTCAGATCTTTCTTTCACTCCTCACATTCAGTCCTTGGCTAAAGCCTGCTGCTTCCACCTTAAAAACATCTCTAAAATTAGACATTTCTTTTCGCAAGACACAACTAAGATTCTAATCCACTATCTCATCCTTTCCCGCTTCGATTACTGCAACTCCATCCTCTCTGATCTCCCTAGCTGCTGCCTAGCTCCTTTACAATCCATAATGAATGCCTCTGCCAGGCTCATCTTCCTTACATGTCACTCTTCATCTGCTGCACCCTTTCTGCCAATCCCTTCACTGGCTTCCTCTTGCCTCCAGGCTTAAACACAGAATTCTCACTCACACTGCTGCCCCCTATATCTCAGACCTTGTCTCCAGATACTCTCCCTCTTGACCCCTTTGCTCTGCCCACAATCTCCTACTCTCCTCCTCTCTTGTTACCTCCTCAATTTCCCTTTTACAAGACTTCTGCAGACTAGCTCCCATCTTATGAAACTCTCTGCCTCGCTCCACAAGACTCTCCCCTAGTTTTGAAAGCTTCAAACGCTCCCTAAAGACTCTACTATTCAGGGATGCATACAACCTACACTAACCTTTCCTAACTCCACTGCTATCCCCTTGAACCCCTTAGCATGTAAGCCTATGAGCCCAGCTGTTTGTAGATCACCCACATAAGAGCCGATTACAACAGTGCAACTCTCGGCAGCGACCTCTACCCCCTATAAATGTTACCTTGTATACCGCCTATGTTTATATCGCTGCAGAATCTGTTGGCGCTCTACAAATTCCTGATAATAATAATAATAATTATGATGCTTGTAATATTCCTGTAGGGCTGTATATTTATACAATTGAGTGGTATAAAAATGATAATGTGTAGTTATATACTAGTGGAGAGCTGTACAACAATGATGCACAACTGCCCAATACAGTTGTAGTTCCTTAAAATAATTCTGTTGGGTTATAAATCAGTACTGTTATACTATATATATTACTGCTTTAGAACTGTTTTTTAAAGGAGAAGAATCATATAAATATGCTATAGAATTTAAAGGAACATACCAATGCAAACAGTGAAGCAATTGTATAGCACTGTGGCTGGCATATAACTATCTGTTTAACCCCGTAAAAGCTCCAGAGTAGCAATGTACTAATGGGAGCTAGCTGAACACACCAGGTGAGCCAGTGACAAGAGGTATATGTTTTCTGCTCCTGAGCTAATCGAGGATAGAAAGAGAACAAGGTAAATTTGTCCATTTAAGAAAATTGAAAACCTCTCTTAAAATTACATGCTGTATCTGAATAATGGCAGTTTAATTTTGACTTTCATGACCTATTAATAATAATTATAGAAATTAGTGTTATAACTGTTTTACCTAGTGTATTTATGTCCGGTAATTGATATTGATTAGATAGCTTGATAAGGTTGTGCAGGGATAAAAAATATCGGGTACATCCACCTAGAGATGAAAAAAAAATCTTATTAGATATAATAATGTAAACTATCTAAAAGTATAAAATAATTTTGCACAGGTGGTAATGCTTAAAGGGACAGTAAAATAATAATTAGACATTAATGATTTAGACAGAGCATACCATTTTAAACAATTTTCCAATTTACTTATATTATTTAATTTGCTTCGTTCTCTTGTTATCCTTTGCTGAAAGGTTTATCTAGGTAAGCTCAGGTGCAGCAAAGAACCTAGGTTCTAGCTGCTGATTTTTAGCTGCATATATATACCGATTGTCATTGGCTCACCCATGTGTTCAGTTAGAAACCAGTAGTGCATTGCTGCTCCTTCAACAAATGATACCAAGAGAATGAAGCAAATTTGACAATAGAAGTAAACTGGAAAGTTGTTTAAAAATGTATGTTCTACCTAAATCCTGAAAGAAAAATTTGGGGTTTTATGTCCCTTTAACCACTTAAGGACCGGGCATTTGAGACAAAAACTTCCCCAGAAGATGCCATTTTTGCCATCACTACATTTAAACAGAAATAGTCTTTTTTATATTTACCTATCAAAACTATATATATATGTTTTAGTAAACAACCCAAAGAATTGATCTAGGCCCATTTTGGTATATTTCATGCCACTATTTCACCGCCAAGTCCGATCAAATAAAAACATTTGTTAACTTTTTCACAATTTTTCTCACTGAAATTATTTACAAACAGTCAGCTAGATTTAGAGTTTTGCGGCCAAAGGGGTGCGTTAGCTACGAGTGCTTTTTTCCCCCGCACCTTTTAAATAACGCTGGTATTTAGAGTTCTCTGAAGGGCTGCGTTAGGCTCCAAAAAGGAAGCGTAGAGCATAATTTACCGCCACTTCAACTCTCAATACCAGCGTTGCTTACGGTAGAGGCCAGCTTGAAAAATGTGCTCGTGCACGATTTCCCCATAGGAAACAATGGGGCAGTTTGAGCTGCAAAAAAACCTAACACATGCAAAAAAGCAGCGTTAAGCTCCTAACGCAGCCCCATTGTTTCCTATGGGGAAACAATTCCTAAGTCTCCACCTAACACCCTAACATGTACCCCGAGTCTAAACACCCCTAACCTTACACTTATTAACCCCTAATCTGCCGCCCCTGCTATCGCTGACACCTGCATTATACAATTAACCCCTAATCTGCTGCTCCGGACACCGCCGCAACCTACATTATCCCTATGAACCCCTAATCTGCTGTCCCCAACGTCGCCGACACCTACATTATAATTATTAACCCCTAATCTGCTGCCCCCCAACGTCGCTGCTACCTTACCTACACTTATTAACCCCTAATCTGCCGACCGGACCTCGCCGCCACTATAATAAATGTATTAACCCCTAAACTGCCGCAATCCCGCATCAAAAACCCTATAATAAATAGTATTAACCCCTAATCTGCCCTCCCTAACATCTTTGACACCTAACTTCAAGTATTAACCCCTAATCTGCCGACCGGACCTCGCCGCTACTCTAATAAATGTATTAACCCCTAAAGCTAAGTCTAACCCTAACACTAACACCCCCCTAAGTTAAATATAATTTTTATCTAACAAAATAAATTTAATCTTATTAAATAAATTATTCCTATTTAAAGCTAAATACTTACCTGTAAAACAAATCCTAATATAGCTACAATATAACAAATAATTATATTGTAGCTATTTCAGGATTTATATTTATTTTACAGGCAACTTTGTATTTATTTTAACTAGGTACAATAGCTATTAAATAGTTATTTACTATTTAATAGCTACCTAGTTAAATAATTACCAAATAACCTGTAAAATAAATCCTAACCTAAGTTACAATTAAACCAAACACTACACTATCAATAAATAAATTAACTAAACTACCTACAATTAAATTAACTAAACTAAATTACAAAACCCCCCCACTAAATTACAAAAAATAAAAAAAGATTACAAGAATTTTAAACTAATTACACCTACTCTAAGCCCCCTAAAAAAATAACAAAGCCCCCAAAATAAAAAAATGCCCTACCCTATTCTAAAATAAAAAGTTAACAGCTCTATTACCTTACCAGCCCTTAAAAGGGCTTTTTGCGGGGCATGCCCCAAAGAAATCAGCTCTTTTGCCTGTAAAAAAAAACCATACAATACCCCCCCCAACATTACAACCCACCACCCACATACCCCTACTCTAACCCAAACTCCCCTTAAATAAACCTAACACTACCCTCCTGAAGATCTCCCTACCTTGTATTCACCCAGCTGGGTATTACCGATCCGTCCAGAAGAGGTTCTCCAGAGGGTCCGAAGTCTTCATCCTATCCGGCCAGAAGAGGTCCTCCAGAGGCTCAGAAGTCTTCATCCAGGCGGCATCTTCTATCTTCTTCCATCCAGAGCAGAGCGGGTCCATCTTGAAGCAGCCGGCGCAGATCCATCCTCTTCTAACGACGTCCTAAGTCCGAATGAAGGTTCTTTTAAATGACGTCATCCAAGATGGCGTCCCTCGAATTCCGATTGGCTGATAGGTTTCTATTAGCCAATCGGAATTAAGGTAGGAAAAATCTGATTGACTGATTGAATCAGCCAATCCGATTCAAGTTCAATCGGATTGGCTGATCCAATCAGCCAATCAGATTGAGCTTGCATTCTATTGGCTGATCGGAACAGCCAATAGAATGTGAGCTCAATCTGATTGGCTGATCCGCACCGGATGGAAGAAGATAGAAGATGCCGCCTGGATGAAGACTTCCGAGCCTCTGGAGGACCTCTTCTGGCCGGATAGGATGAAGACTTCGGACCCTCTGGAGGACCTCTTCTGGACGGATCAGTGATACCCGGCTGGGTGAATACAAGGTAGGGAGATCTTCAGGGGGGTAGTGTTAGGTTTATTTAAGGGGGGTTTGGGTTAGAGTAGGGGTATATGGGTGGTGGGTTGTAATGTTGGGAGGGTATTGTATGTTTTTTTTTACAGGCAAAAGAGCTGATTTCTTTGGGGCATGCCCCGCAAAAAGCCCTTTTAAGGGCTGGTAAGGTAATAGAGCTGTTAACTTTTTATTTTAGAATAGGGTAGGGCATTTTTTTATTTTGGGGGGCTTTGTTATTTTTTTAGGGGGCTTAGAGTAGGTGTAATTAGTTTAAAATTCTTGTAATCTTTTTTATTTTTTGTAATTTAGTGTTTGTTTGTTTTTTAATTTAGTTTAGTTGATTTAATTGTAGGTAATTGTAGGTAGTTTAGTTAATTTATTTATTGATAGTGTAGTGTTAGGTTTAATTGTAACTTAGGTTAGGATTTATTTTACAGGTAATTTTGTTATTATTATAACTAGATAGCTATTAAATAGTAAATAACTATTTAATAGCTATTGTACCTAGTTAAAATAAATACAAAGTTGCCTGTAAAATAAATATAAATCCTAAAATAGCTACAATATAATTATTTGTTATATTGTAGCTATATTAGGGTTTATTTTACAGGTATTTAGTTTTAAATAGGAAGACTTTAGTTAATAATATTTAATTTATTTCGTTAGATAAACATTATATTTAACTTAGGAGGGTGTTAGTGTTAGCGTTAGACTTAGCTTTAGGGGTTAATACATTTATTAGAGTAGCGGCGAGGTCCGGTCAGCAGATTAAGGGTTAATACTTGAAGTTAGATGTCAAAGATGTTAGGGAGGGCAGATTAGGGGTTAATACTATTTATTATAGGGTTTTTGATGCGGGAGTGCGGCGGTTTAGAGGTTAATACATTTATTATAGTGGCGGCGAGGTCCGGTCGGCAGATTAGGGGTTAATAAGTGTAGGTAAGGTAGCGGCGACGTTGGGGGGCGGCAGATTAGGGGTTAATAAATATAGGGATAATGTATGTGGTGGCGGTGTGCGGTCGGCAGATTAGGGGTTAAAACATTTTATTAGGGTGGCGGCAATGTGGGGGGGCCTCGGTTTAGGGGTACATAGGTAGTTTATGGGTGTTAGTGTACTTTAGAGCACAGTAGTTAAGAGCTTTATGAACCGGCGTTAGCCCATAAAGCTCTTAACTCCTGACTTTTTTCTGCGGCTGGAGTTTTGTCGTTAGAGTTCTAACGCTCACTTCAGCCAAGACTCTAAATACCGGCGTTAGGAAGATCCCATTGAAAAGATAGGATACGCAATTGGCGTAAGGGGATCTGCGGTAGGGAAAAGTCGCGGCTGGAAAGTGAGCGTTAGACCCTTTCCTGACTAACTCTAAATACCAGCGGGCGGTAAATAGCAGCGTTAGGACCCCTTAACGCTGCTTTTGACGGCTAACGCAGAACTCTAAATCTAGGCGAGTTTGTGCAATCATGGCATAAATGGTTGTAAATGCTTCTCTGGGATCCCCTTTGTTCAGAAATAGCAGACATATATGGCTTTGGCCACTAAATGCCGTTGCGCACCACATTTGCATTATGCTCAGCAGTGAATGGGTTAATTAGATAGCTTGTAGGGTTAATTTTAGCTTTAGTGTATAGAGATTACCCTCCCACCTGAAACATCCCCCTGATCCCTCCCTAATCCCTCTCAAACAGATCTCTTCTCTTCCCCACCCCACAATGGTCACCCCCATTATAAGTAGTGGTAGAAAGTCTGCTAGTACTAAAATATAAGGCTTTTTTTTTTTAAATATTTTTTTTTAAATATTTCAAATGCAGTGTAGGATCCCCCCTTAACCCCCTAACCTCCCTGATCCACCCCCCCCAACAGCTCTCTAAACCTCCTCCCTATACCTATTAGCCATCTTACACCGAGATTACAAGTTTTGCGGTAACAGGGGTGCGTTGCTAACAAGCATTTTTTTTCACCGCTCACTTAAGACAACACTGGTATTACAGTGAGCGTAGAGCAAAATTTAGCTACACATCTCACCTCAATACCAGAATTGTATACGGTAGCGGTGAGCAGGTAAAACGTGCTCGTGCACGATTTCTCCATAGGAAACAATGGTGAAGATTCAGCTGAAAAAACCTAACACCTGCAAAAAAGCAGCGTTCAGCTTCTAACGCAGCGCCATTGATTCCTATGGGGAAATAAAATTTATGTCTACACCTAACACCCTAACATGAACCCTCGAGTCTAAACACCCCTAATCTTACACTTATTAAGCCCTAATCTGCCGCCCCCGACATCACCAACACTTGCATTATATTTTTAACCCCTAATCTGCCGTTCCGGACTCCGCCGCCACCTACATTATCCCTATGAACCCCTAATCTGCTGCCACCAACATCGCCGACACCTACATACTATTTATTAACCCCCTAATCTGCCCCCCCCAATGTCGCCACAACCTACCTACATTTATTAACCCCTAATCTGCCGCCCCCATAATCGCCGCTACTATATTACATTTATTAACCCCTAACTTAAATATAATTTAAATAAAACGAAATAAATATGCTACAATTAAATAAATTAATCCTATTTAAAACTAAATACTTACCTATAAAATAAACCATAAGATAGCTACAATATAACTAATAGTTACATGTGTATCTATCTTAGGGTTTATTTTTATTTTACAGGCAACTTTGTATTTATTTTAACTAGGTAGAATAGTTATTAAATAGTTATTAACTATTTAATAACTACCTAGTTAAAATAAGTACAAATTTACCTGTAAAATAAATCCTAGCCTAAATTACAATTACACTTAACACTACACTATCATTAAATTAATTACCTAAACTAACTACAATTAATTACAATTAAATTAAATTAACTAAAGTACAAAAAAAAACCCCCACTAAATTACAGGAAAAAAAATAAATACAATTTTTTTAAACTAATTACACCTAATCTAAACCCCCTTAATAAAATAAAAAAGCCCCCAAAAATAATAAAATTCCCTACCCTATACTAAATTACAAATAGCCCTTAAAAGGGCTTTTTACGGGGCATTGCCCCAAAATAATCAGCTCTTTTACCCACCACCCACACACCCAACCCTACTCTAAAACCCACCCAATCCCCCCTTAATAAAACCCAACACTAACCCCTTGAAGATCACCCTACCTTGAGCCATCTTCACCCAGCCGGGCATAAGTGGTCCTCTAGAGGGGCAGAAGTCTTCATCTGATCCGTGCAGAAGAGGACCTCCAGACGGGCAGAAGGCTTCATCCAGGCGGCATCTTCTATCTTCATCCATCCGGAGCGGAGTGAGGTCCATCTTGAAGCCAGCCGACGCGGAGCATCCTCTTCTTCCGACGACTCCCGATGAATGAAGGTTCCTTTAAATGACGTCTTCCAAGATGGCGTCCCTTGAATTCTGATTGGCTGATAGGATTCTATCAGCCAATCGGAATTAACGTAGAAAAAATCATATTGGCTGATGCAATCAGCCAATAGAATTGAGCTTGCATTCTATTGGCTGATTGGAACAGCCAATAGAATGCAAGCTCAATCCTATTGGCTGATTGGATAAGGCAATAGGATTGAAGTTCAATCCTATTGGCTTATCCAATCAGCCAATAGGATTTTTCTGACCTTAATTCCGATTGGCTGATAGAATCCTATCAGCCAATCAGAATTCAAGGGACGCCATCTTGGATGACGTCATTTAAAGGAACCTTCATTCGTCGGAAGAAAAGGATGATCCTCGTCGGCTGGCTTAAAGATGGACCCGCTCCGCTCCGGATGGATGAAGATAGAAGATGCCGCCTGGATGAAGCCTTCTGCCCGTCTGGAGGTCCTCTTCTGCACGGATCAGATGAAGACTTCTGCCCTTCTGGAGGACCACTTATGCCCGGCTGGGTGAAGATGGCTCAAGGTAGGGTGATCTTCAAGGGGTTAGTGTTGGGTTTTATTAAGGGGGGAATGGGTGGGTTTTAGAGTAGGGTTGGGTGTGTGGGTGGTGGGTTTAAATATATGGGGGTATTGTATTTTTTTTTTTACAAGTAAAAGAGATGATTACTTTGGGACAATGCCCCGCAAAAACCCCTTTTAAGGGCTATTTGTAATTTAGTGTAGGGTAGGGATTTTTATTATTTTAGGGGGCTTTTTTATTTTATTAGGGGGATTAGATTAGGTATAATTAGTTTAAAATTCTTGTAATTATTTTTTTATTTTCTGTAATTTAGTGTTTGTTTTTTTGTACTTTAGTTTATTTAATTGAATTGTATTTAATTGTAGTTAGTTTAGGTAATTAATTTAATTATATTGTAGTGTTAGGTATAATTGTAATTTAGGTTAGGATTTATTTTACAGGTATATTTGTACTTATTTAAACTAGGAAGTTATTAAATAGTTAATAACTATTTAATAACGATTGCACCTAGTTAAAATAAATACAAAGTTGCCTGTAAAATAAATATAAACCCTAAGATAGCTACAATGTAATTATTAGTTATATTGTAGCTAGCTTATGGTTTATTTTACAGGTATTTCGTTTTAAATAGGATTAATTTATTTAATTGTAGCAATTTTATTTTGTTTTATTTAAATTATATTTAAGTTAGGGGGGTGTTAGACTTAGGTTTAGACTTAGGTTTAGGGGTTAATAAATTTAATATAGTAGCAGCGACATTGGGGGCGGCAGATTAGGGGTTAATAAATGTAGGTAGGTGTAGGCGATGTTAGGGATGGCAGATTAGGGGTTAATAAAATTTAACTAGTGTTTGCAAGGCGGGAGTGCGGCAGTTTAGGGGTTAATATATTTATTACAGTGGTGGCGATGTCCGGTCAGCAGATTAGGGGTTAAAAACTTTATTTAAGTGTTTCCGATGTGGGGGGGGGCCTCGGTTTAGGGGTTAATATGTAGTTTATGGGTGTTAGTGTACTTTTTAACACTTTAGTTAAGAGTTTTATGTTATGGCATTAGCCCATAAAACTCTTAACTACTGACTTTTAAATGCGGTAGGAGTCTTGACAGGAGAGGGTCTACCGCTCACTTTTTCCAAGACTCGTAATACCGGTGTACCATTGAAAAGATAGGATACGCAATTGACATAAGGGGATTTGCGGTAAGCTCGAGTCATGGAAGAAAAGTGAGCGGTACACCTGTACCTGCCAGACTCATAATACCAGCGGCGTTAAAAAGCAGAGTTGAGACATCTCAATGCTGCTTTTTAAGGCTAACGCAAGACTCGTAATCTAGCAGTTAGTTTGCTCTAATTTTTATTTATTTTACCCAAAAAAACTTTTTTTTTGTAGTGTAGCTGCCCCCCCTCATTACCATACCCCCCTCAGCGCACTTGATCTAATGCAATGTAGGGTTATCACTCAAACGACACATGTTAGTTTTTTTCATCAGTGTTCTCCATTAAAGTCTATGGGAAGAAGAAGTTAACACAATCACAACATCTGAAGTCCTAAAGTTAGTGTTCGGCGGGTTTCACTCACGTACAAACTATTTAATGTTAACTTGTTATATACGCGGTAACCTACGTATCTATAAAACCTAGCCAAAGAGTTAACTAACTATATTAAACCACATAGTCACTGCCACAAGCAAAACAGAAAATATATTAGAAGTTAAAACTTCAAGGACCAGATTACAAGTAGAGCACTAACAGTTGTGCTAGAGTGAAAAGGGGCTTATCACAGCTGTTTGGACGTGTCAAGTTCAACACGATCGCTTGAGTGCAATTGAAAAAAATACCATTGACTTTTATGGGGGAATATTTTATCGCTTGCACAATATTCTATATTCAGCTTTTTGCATGTGTAAAAAAGCTTACTTCTAGCACAGTTAACACTCGAGCGGGAGCATTAAATAGAGTTCCAATTGTAATATCGCTCCAAGTTATTATTAAAAAAAATTAACGGGACATTCTACTCTAAAATTTGTATTGCTTAAAAATATAGTTAAGTCCTTTATTAACCATTCCCCAGTTTTGCATAACCAACAAGATTATATTAATATACTTTTTACCTATGTGATTATCTTGTATCTAAGCCTCTGCAGACTGCCCCCTTATTTCAGTTCTTTGGACAGACTTTCATTTTAACCAATCAGTGCCCTCTCATAAGTAACTCCTCGGGGCGTGAGCACAATGTTATCTAAATGGCACACATTAACTAACGTCCGCTAGCTGTGAAAAACTGTCAAATGCATTGAGATAAGAGGCGGCCTTCAAGGGCTTAGAAATTAGCATTTGAGCGTCCCTAGGTTTAGCTTTCAACTAAAAATACAAAGAGAACAAAGCAAATTTGATGATAAAAGTGAAGTGGAAAGATGTTTTTTGCATGCCCTATTTTCTAATGAAGGTATGTTCATTGTTTTTTAGTTTATTGCACACTTCGGGATCTATTTATGTAAGTGCAGACAGACCTGATCCGATATAGCGAATCATGTCCGCCGCACATCGATAAATGCCGACAGCATACGCTGTCTGCATTTATCATTGCACCAGCAATTCTGGTGAACTGCTGTTGCAATACCGGCCCCTGCAGATTTGCGGCTAATCGGTTTTAACAAGCCATAGAACAAGCTATTATGCTATTGTTCGTTCCCAGGTTGAGCGCTTCTCTCTTTTTATTTAAGCAAATTATGACACTTAGGGAAGTCTCCCTAAGTGTGATGCGGGAATCCAGACGTTGACCCGTTGCTCAGTGTGCCTAGATGGATATGGCTGCACCTCACTGACGAGGCCCACAATAGGCTGAAACATACTTCTGGGGTAGCTTCTCGGGTCTTTGGCTGGGATCAAGTGCAGTTTTTTTGTGCTTGGTCTTGGCTGAAAGATTTGCTGCCTGGAGACCTGCTCCTTTGGCCTGGGTTCCATTCCCTTTGGGGTTTGGGCTCCTGCTGCTATTGGGGGGGGGGTGGCCAAGGGCCGTCCCCTTGGCCTTGTGGCATTGTCCCTGGACTTCAGCCACATGCTGCTTTTGTGGGGGCACTCTGAAATCCAGCCTAAAGAGGCAATAGGGCAATTATGGCTACCAATGTGCCAAACATTCCCCATACACTTTGGGTGTTGATTGCTGAGGACTTCTGAGAGAAGATTGGTTTTGCTTATGTCCAGCAAGTTGTTTTGGAGGGTGTTTTGAAGATGCCAAGAGCAAGTTTGCATTGTTTTCAGTCTTTCCCTTCAAGAGGGATTTTTTATGTGGCTTTCACCGATGAGCATCATTTATAGACCTGTGTCAGGATTTTACCATTCTGTACCTTTAACTACTAATTATCATACTGCTATTTAAGGCTCCACCTACTGTTGAACGTTGCTTGGTAATTTGTTCAGTCACCCACTGTTCCTGAACACTTCGCACCCAGCTATTCCCTCCTGTCTAAGTTGGGATTTCCTGCTACTGACGCTAGTTCCTGTTACTCAAGTCTTGTGGTTTTGCAGCTCCACAACTTTGTTCCTGTCTCTCTCGCTGCTTGCTTCCTGCTTACTCGCATGCTGGTCCGTTGGCGTGTGACGTCACTAGGTGAAACCGCAGCTGCCACACACTCTCACTGAATCTCGGCACACGCTGTGTGCATTTCTTCTCCGGTAACTCCGCTTCTGCTCCACTCTGAGGATACTATTTGGGAAGTCGGTTTGTATGTATTATCATCAGGATTACCGGTCTGTATTACCAATTTACAAATAAGGATATCTTACCTTTCATGTCATTTGCTACTGCTTGCCTCAAATAATCAAGTAATCAAGTTTACCTGCTATACTAAGCTATTAACCAGTTTATCTCATGCACTTGCTGTTACATGAACTATTCCGCTTGTGATTCACTATATTGACTTGCACAGTGACTTTTGCCGTATCTATCATTTGCCTAAATAGCACTGCTCCATTTGCATTAACCTCTGATGAACTTTATGTGCTTAAACTGACTTTAACCCAACAACTACTCTCAAACTGCATATCTCTTATCTGGTTGTAAATAACCAACGAAGCTACCCTGCACAACTCTATCTAAAGTGTGTGTGTGTGCCTGTGCAAGTTATGTAAATATTTTATATGTGTGTGATGCGAGTCTACAACTAATTTTGATGTGAATAAGCTTCTCCCTAAACTTTGGATTCTGAGTTATCCTACATTACCATACTATATTACAGTTTAGCTCATATCCAACTCCTTTTGGTTTACCATCTTCACTCTGTATCCTACAGTAGTGACCCTCAGATCTATGAGCATAACAGGGTTCACACAAGTTAGATCTTAGTGAACCCGAGGTAAGGTGTGAGACTGAGTGGTCCTGCATGAACAAGGGTACTAGTTTATACTTAAACATTACATATTACCAAGCCTATAAAGATAACTAGTACTTTGTTTAATGGATATAACAGAGCTTTACAATAGGGTTGGCTCCCTAGCTCAAAGTATGGATCACATGATACAGGGACTAAGGGAGATACAATTGGAGAACCAAAACATCAGAAAATTCATAAATGAGCAGCTTGCCAGTAAACCTCCTGTAGCTGAAAATTCAGCTGAACCTTTAATTAGCCCTCCTGAAAAATTCTCTGGGGAGAGAGCTTTTTTCAGGGATTTTAAGAACTCTTGTACACTGATGTTTACTCTGAAACCTAAATCATATCCAACAGATAGGGTCAGGGTATTAACTGTTATCTCATTCTTACGTGGTGAGGCCAGGTCTTGGGCTAATACCTATTATGAAAAGGATGATCCCATCCTAAATTCTCTTGATGCATTTTTTTCTGCCATGTCTCTGCTTTATGAGGATCATAATATACAGAACACAGCAGAAACAGCTATTAGGTCTTTACGTCAAGGCAAGAGAGTCGTGGAAGAATATATCACAGATTTCAAACGTTGGGCACCAGACACTCAGTGGAACACTCCAGCCTTAAGGAATCAATACCGATTAGGTCTTAGTGAAGCAATAAAAGATGAGCTTGCACGTGGTATCATTCCTGATGATTTAGAAGCCCTCATGACACTTAGCATTGGTATAGACCGAAGATTAAGGGAAAGAAAATCTGAAAGATCCTTCAGTGATGCAAGTTACAGAAAACTACCCACTTATCATGCTACGCCTTCAACCTTGCCAGCAAGATCCCTTGATGAACCTATGGATGTAGCAGTGATTCGTGGTCCTCTAAAACCAGAAGAAAAAGCTAGGCGCAAATTATTGAACCTTTGTTTATACTGTGCTGATAAAGATCACACTGTTAAGGATTGTCCAATACTTCTTCGCCAAAAGAAGGGTAAGACACCTCCTAGTTATCATATAATCAATATGGTACATGATTTCACTTCTCATTTGTCCCTTCCTCTCTCCCTACAGTGGCATCACCGGAAGATAAACGTACAGGCCGTAGTTGACTCTGGCGCATCTGGGAATTTTGTAGATATTTCTTTTGTTGTTAAAAATAAGATCCCACTAATAAAAAAGAGTGTTTCACTTGCTATACGTTTGGTTGATGGCTCACTATTCAGTTCAGGTCCAATAACACATCACACCATTCCTATTACTGTAATAACTAAGTCTGGTCATATTGAGCAATTGTCTTTCGATGTACTTCCCACTTCAGTATATCCTATGATACTTGGTTTGAACTGGTTAATAAGACACAACCCCACTATTTCATGGTGTGAGGGGTCTGTGATCTTTGATTCAGCATTTTGTAAACATTCATGTTTTACCAAACACTCTTTATACCATTTATCTGTCAATAGCCTACCTGAATGTTACAAAGAATTTAGTGACGTTTTTGATAAGGTTGAGGCAGACACACTACCACCACACAGGACGTATGATTGTCCTATTGATCTCATACCAAACAGTACCATACCTATAGGACATATATATCCTCTTTCAGAGCCAGAATTAGCTCATTTAAAAAATTATTTGGATGATAACTTAAAAAAAGGCTTCATTAGACCCTCCACATCCTCAGTTGGAGCTTCTATGTTTTTTGTTAAGAATAAGGATGGTAGTCTCCGTCCAATCATTGACTATAGGCAACTTAACAAATGTACAAAGAAAAACAGATACCCCCTGCCTCTCATTCCTGAACTAATTGAACGGTTACGTGGTGCTGTAATTTATACAAAATTGGATCTTAGAGGTGCCTACAATTTGATTAGGATGAGAGCAGGGGATGAGTGGTTAACAGCCTTCCGTACACGTTACGGCCTTTATGAATACACTGTAATGCCGTTTGGTTTATGCAACGCACCGGCGACGTTTCAGTGTTTCATAAATGATGTGTTTCATGATCTCTTAGATGTATGTATTGTCATCTATCTGGACGACATTCTTATATTCTCGGAATCATACGAAAAACATGTGTCACATGTAAAGCAGGTTTTACTACGATTAAGAGCTCATCGTCTTTTTGCTAAGCTGGAAAAGTGTATATTCAATACAGATACAATTTCCTTTTTAGGATACAACATATCCCCTCTAGGTATCTCCATGGAATCTAACAAGGTGGATGCTATAACCAATTGGCCTGCTCCTCGTAATAAGAAAGAGATCCAGAGATTCTTAGGGTTCGCGAACTTTTATCGCAAATTCATTAAAGGGTTTTCACATATTGTTCAACCCTTGACTTACTTAACACGTAAACATATAAAATTTGTTTGGAATCAGTCAGCAGAAGATTCTTTCATTAGTCTGAAACAGAAATTTATTACAGCTCCGATTCTACAGTTCCCAGATCCCAGTTGTCAATACACCCTGGAGGTTGATGCTTCCGAGTATGCCCTTGGGGCAATCCTATCTCAAAGAAAGTCTCCAACAGAACCTCTTCACCCAATATCTTACTACTCCAGAGTAATGACCTCTGCAGAAATGAATTATGGTATTGGTGATAAGGAGCTTCTTGCTATCAAATCCGCCCTGGAGTTCTGGAGACATCTTCTGGAAGGAACACAACACCCTATTCTGATATATACTGACCATCGGAATCTTGAATTTCTGAAATCTAACAAAACCCTGACTTCACGTCAAGTCAGGTGGAGTCTTTTCTTTTCACGATTTGATTATATCATAACTTATAGGCCCGGCTCCAAAAATCTCAAGGCAGACTCTCTTTCTCGGAAGGATCCGAAACCTTCACATATAGAAACACCTGAATCTATCATACCTCCAGACAGAATAATCTGTTTAACTACCAGCTTTAAAACCACCCTAAAACAGCATCTCTCTCAGGACTCATCTTTGCAGCAACTTGGATTAAACAAACATCAGGACGGTTTGTACTACCATGACAATCTACTTTATATACCTGAAGCTCTTAGGGATGAGATTGTTGGTTATGCTCATGACTCACTATTAGCAGGTCATCCTGGAGTTCATAAAACATTGCATTTATTAAAGAGAGATTACTGGTGGCCCAAAATGAATGACACAGTCACTCGATATGTACAAAGTTGTCCCACATGTACCACTAAAAAACACCCACATAACCGCCCTTATGGTTACCTTCTTTCGCTTCCAATCCCAGACAGACCTTGGACAGACATCGCCATGGATTACATAGTGGACTTACCATCTTCATCAAATTTCAACACCATATTAGTGGTGGTTGATTTGTTTTCTAAAATGGCTCATTTCATCCCCCACAGGGGTCTTCCAACAGCTTCAGAAACTGCCTCTCTATTCTTAAACAACATAGTGAAACTTCATGGATTGCCTAACTCTGTCACTACGGATAGGGGGTCACAATTCACATCCAGGTTCTGGACCCAGCTATGTCGTACCCTCAACATCTGTAGAAGACTTAGCTCAGCCTATCATCCCCAGACAAATGGGCAAACGGAAAGAACTAATCAGTCACTTGAGCAATATCTCCGCTGCTATTGTACTTTAGAACAAGATAATTGGCATTCACTGTTGGCCACTGCCGAATTTGCTCATAACAACTCACTACACTCCTCAATGAAAACCACACCATTTTTCATCAACTATGGGTTTCATCCATCGTATCATCCTACCTGTACGTCTGATTCTACACTTCCAATGGTAAATGATACAGTCAATTCCATTGCTAATGGTTTTGCTTCTTTAAAAACAGTATTAGAAATGGCACAAAGTACCCAGAAGCATCATTATGATTTACGCAGATCTAAACCTCCGGATTATGCTGTTGGCGACAAGGTCTGGCTTAGTACAAAAAACCTACGTTTAAAGATTCCTAGTAAAAAATTAGGTGCATTGTATTTAGGTCCGTATGAGATTATTAAAGTAATCAATCCTAATGCCGTGACTCTACAATTACCATCTACTCTGAAGATACATCCAACGTTCCATGTGTCCTTGTTAAAACCCTACTCCTTGGTCAGGGGTAACTTACAGAGTTCTTCTGTTGTTCCTCAAGTCAGTGATGATGTTGAATATGAAATCGAATCTATCTTGGACTCCAGATACCTTCATGATCAACTACAGTATTTGGTAAGATGGAAGGGTTATGCTCCTGAGGAGGATTCGTGGGAGCCATCCTCAAACTTCTCTGCCCCCCAACTCCTCTCTTTGTACCACCGGAGAAATCCTGAACGTCCTGGTCCTTGATCCGCGGAGCGGCTCCTTGAGGGGGGAGTTCTGTCAGGATTTTACCATTCTGTACCTTTAACTACTAATTATCATACTGCTATTTAAGGCTCCACCTACTGTTGAACGTTGCTTGGTAATTTGTTCAGTCACCCACTGTTCCTGAACACTTCGCACCCAGCTATTCCCTCCTGTCTAAGTTGGGATTTCCTGCTACTGACGCTAGTTCCTGTTACTCAAGTCTTGTGGTTTTGCAGCTCCACAACTTTGTTCCTGTCTCTCTCGCTGCTTGCTTCCTGCTTACTCGCATGCTGGTCCGTTGGCGTGTGACGTCACTAGGTGAAACCGCAGCTGCCACACACTCTCACTGAATCTCGGCACACGCTGTGTGCATTTCTTCTCCGGTAACTCCGCTTCTGCTCCACTCTGAGGATACTATTTGGGAAGTCGGTTTGTATGTATTATCATCAGGATTACCGGTCTGTATTACCAATTTACAAATAAGGATATCTTACCTTTCATGTCATTTGCTACTGCTTGCCTCAAATAATCAAGTAATCAAGTTTACCTGCTATACTAAGCTATTAACCAGTTTATCTCATGCACTTGCTGTTACATGAACTATTCCGCTTGTGATTCACTATATTGACTTGCACAGTGACTTTTGCCGTATCTATCATTTGCCTAAATAGCACTGCTCCATTTGCATTAACCTCTGATGAACTTTATGTGCTTAAACTGACTTTAACCCAACAACTACTCTCAAACTGCATATCTCTTATCTGGTTGTAAATAACCAACAAAGCTACCCTGCACAACTCTATCTAAAGTGTGTGTGTGTGCCTGTGCAAGTTATGTAAATATTTTATATGTGTGTGATGCGAGTCTACAACTAATTTTGATGTGAATAAGCTTCTCCCTAAACTTTGGATTCTGAGTTATCCTACATTACCATACTATATTACAGTTTAGCTCATATCCAACTCCTTTTGGTTTACCATCTTCACTCTGTATCCTACAGTAGTGACCCTCAGATCTATGAGCATAACAGGGTTCACACAAGTTAGATCTTAGTGAACCCGAGGTAAGGTGTGAGACTGAGTGGTCCTGCATGAACAAGGGTACTAGTTTATACTTAAACATTACAACCTGCTATCAACTGACTATTGATATGGCTGCTGCTCCAGAATTGGTGGGCATGAGATTTGTTGCCTGTGTACAGAGGTAGAGAAGAATCCCGGTGACAGTACATATGTACAACCCGTGGATCACTGATGTGGAAATTCGCCTGTTTCTTTGTCGCTACTTTGATGATGTTTAAAGAGGCAGCAAGCTGAAAAATCAGTTTGGGACTTTCAATGGAAAGCGCAGGTTCTGGGTGCAGTTTTTGCCAGATGAATTAGGTATTGGTGGAAAGAAACACCCTTCACAGACTTTTGCCATTGGTGGAAATAGAGGTTTCCTATGTTATGATGATATGCCTCTTTTTTGCCGTAGTTGCAATCTGTTTGGTCACATTGCTGAAAAATGCCCTGGTGCCTGATGTTGAAATTGCGGTGAGGAGGATCATCTTATTGCCCACTGCAGTAAACGCCGGACCTGTGACCTGTGTGGTTCTTCAAGTCATCTGTGCAAGATGTGTCCTTTGATGATGTTGCAAGGGTTTGATAGAGTGAAGCCTTCCTACGCTGATGTTGCAAAAAATACATCATCAGTTGCAGTTGAGCCATCTGTGAATGAGGAGGAGGTCTCTGATGAGGCATTGAACTCTATATTACCTATTTTGTGTAAGAAATCTGCAGTTGGGGTCCCTGTCGGAGAGGTGTCTGATGCTCCTGTGGTGGTTCCTGTGGCTGAGAAGGTGGAGGAAGCCCAATCTAATCTTTAGGAGGTGGATCTTGCTACAGCTAATGTGTTAGCTGCTTCCGATTTTCTTGAAGTCCTGTTGCCCAATTCTGTGGAGGATACTGTTGCTGTTTCTGGGACGAAGAAGTTTTTCTTCACTGAGTCATCGTGTGATCCTGCTCCTGATGCTGTTCTTGGTGACGGGGAGAATATTGATTGGTCTGCTGTTGTGTCCTCTGGTTCTGAGGAGGATATTGACACTGCAGGGAAAAAATCTGCCTCCAAGCGGAAAAAAGGTGCAGATTCTAATGGATGGGAGAGTACTGATTTGGATCTTCCAGTAGTTAAGAGCGCAGATCTAGATACTGCAAGTGATGCTGACTCTTTAATTTCAGAGTTTTCTTCTGTCTCTACTAAAGATGTTCCCTCTGACTCAAGCCAGTGTATTGGTCACTTTTCTGATGCCTCTTCTGTTGGTTATCTAGATAAAAGAGATGTGAACCAACTTGCTGAAGTTACTGGTTATGAGACTGGCACCGGGGAGCCTAGGAGGTTGGAACATCACAGAGGCAGATTTAAAGGATCTCCTTTAAGTCCTAAGAAAAAGAAAGGAAAGAAGATGTCCTGATATTAAATGCCAGGTGTATGAAAACTATAGCAAGGAGAGCTGCAATTTTTAAGTTATTATCTGTATGTTCTGCTAATATGTTTTGTTTGCAGGAATGTGGTCTCTCTGAAGATCCTAAATGTGCTGACTCTGAACATGGTCCTAAAGTATGATCTTGTTCTTCTGATAGGAATGGGGGGGTGGGTGTTTTGTTTAAGGGGTTTTGTTTTTCTATCCTTAATGTAGTCAATATTGTCCCAGGTCAGGTTCTTTTAATTATTTTTATTTTTGTGGGACTGTTTTTCGTTTGTTTAATGTATATGCTTCTCCAAATAGGGTAGAACGTTTGCTTAATTTTGAAACATTAAAGTTTTTTCTGCCAGGTCGAGATCCAACTTTTTTGGTTGGAGATTTTAATTGTATTATTAAGAATGATGACAGAGAGGGTGGGAATGATTGTAGGGTGGATAGCTCAGGGAAATTTTTAGTTGATCTGCTTAAATCTTTCGGTTTGAAGGATGCCTTCGGGTCAGTTTCTTTTTCAGGGGAGGGTTTTACTTTCTTTAGTGATAGTGGTGGGATAAAATCTCAAATTGATTTTTGTTTTTTGTCTAAATTTCTAGGTGTTGATGATTTTTCTTTAAAGCGGATGCCTTTTACGGATCATGCCCTTTTGATGTGTAAGGTGAATTGTGATTTGAAGATCAAGGGCTCCATGTACTAAGCCGTCAATTAATCCGACATTGTAGACGTGAATAAACTCGCCGTTACTCGCCGCGGGCGAAATGGTGTCTGCTGTCACTATGTATTAATAATCCCCCCATAAATAGACACGTCTAGCCCGCTGCGAGCAGTGGCGGAGTATTGATAAATTTGACGCCTTGCTCGCCGTGACTAAGCTAATGTACTTAAATGTCAGTCGAATGCGCTGCCAGAACGATCAAGACATCGAAACCGCATGTTGTTATAGGGAGTCAACAGCCATTCTGTACATGAGTACCCTCCATCTCCTAATAGGACATAAAATAAATATAAATATTAATATAAAAATAATTATAAAGATTGACAACTAATACGATACAAATTAAAACTATACATCTTACTCTTTAATTACAGTCGACAAATTTGGCGCAATTTATGTACATGGAAATGATAGACAAATTAAATGCCAGTTATGCTTACCTAGAAGCCATCCTTCAGGCATATCTCCGTCCTCGAACTTCCGGGAAAAGCCAGTCTGCCTTAAGATGTAAGAATCATTCATGACATGAGCCTGGGTAGTTTGAACGGACACTGATTATCCTCATGTTGGGGTCACAGACCATCTGAACATTCAAAGAATGGAAATGCTTTCTATTCCTATAGATCTCCTCACGAGCTTGAAGTGGTCTTACAGCAACATGGGTACAGTCTATGGCACCTAGGACATTGGGCATCCCAGCCATCCTATAGAAATTTGACTTTATAGATTGCCATTCTTCTGGGGTAGATGGCAAACAAACATATCGAGGAAAAATAACCATCATAGCCCCTATGACTTTTGATAAGTGGCGGGAAAAAGCAGATTGACTCATTCCAATAATGATGCTAGAAACTGCCTGAAAGGAGCCTGTTGCCATAAAATGCAATGCAGCTAATAGTTTCAAAAGTCCCGGAATAGCTTGTGAACGAGCCGTCATTGGCTCCAAATAATCTTCAATCTCGATACAGGTGTAATATTGATTCACGATCAAGCCGGAATCTTTGTATGATCTCTCGGTTAGAAAGGCCTTGCAAACCAACCCGTGGAAGGAATACAAGGGGGACACGAACTTTCCTTCTTCTAACCAATCGATTAGTGACATTTCCAGTATTCTGTCTTCTAGACCGGATTTGCATTACACGGAGAAGAAACAAATACAGAAGTGTCTCCATAGCTGCTGAAATGAACAATGTAAGTACAATGCTGATATTACTGCCTTTTATATATGTTTAGACTGGCGTCTACATTGACTTTCCTATTGTTTTGTACCCTGCCCGCCACCTAAAAAGTGGCGAGGCAAAAATAACGAGGTGGGAGCGGAAATTGTAGCGAGCGGACAAATAGATTTTTTAGTACATTAGTTTTTGGCGAGTTGTTGGTCAAATGTGTCTAATTACAGTGAAAAATGGATAGGTAGTGATGTTTGGCGGATAAGTACGCTCACAATTTTAAATATGCAAGTTTGAACATAGTTGACGACTTTGTACATATCAGTTTGCGAGTTTTGACGCAAGATTTTTTGCTGGTAGCTCACTGACTGCTTAGTACATGGAGCCCCAAGTTTAGTAAGGGTGTTTGGAAACTGAATGTGGATTTGTTAGAAGATGAGAAGATGAAGCGTCAGTTTGTTTGGACGTAGGAAATGTGGCGTCAAAGAAAGTGTGATTTTAGTAATGTGCTTACGTGGTGGGAATGGTTGAAGGTGGAAATAAAGAGGTTTTTTTTTTATTAAGAAAGGCTGTGAGAAAGCTAGAATGGAAAGGGAGTTATATGATAAATGGTATCTGAGGTTGTTGTATTTGTATGAATTGTGGTATTGATATGCATGAGGAAATTGCTGAAGCAAGAAAGTTTTGGTCTTTAAGAACTTTATCTTTGAAAGGAAAATGTTAGTTATTAAATCGGTTTTGATCCCTATTATGTTATATTTAGCGTTAGTTTTTCCGCCTCATGAGAGTATTTTTCAGAGAATTTTGAGAGTGTTGTTTTCTTTTTTCTGGAGTTCTAGTATGGAGTGTTTGAAAAGAGATGTTGTTAAAAGTAAGAATGTTGGTGGTAAGGGTTTTCCAAATGTGGAAAGATTCTTGGCTGTGAAATATATTAGTAGATGTGTGGTTCTGAGTAGTAAGGATAGCATGGCTGGTTGTATGGTAAAATATGCTTGTGGAAATGTTTTAAGACGATATGGTTTGTTTGAGATTGATAGAAAGAAACCGGTATGTTTTGCTGTTCCGTGGTTTTATGTAAAGGGTAGAATGTTGGATAAAAAAATATGGCTTGGAGAATGTTAGTAGGGAGATGTGGGGTGAAAACAGAATGGTGTTGAAAATTTTGGAGAAGAAGGAAGGTCTTGAGTTGTTTGGGGATTTGAATAAGAATGAATGTGTGTTGGTATGGAAAAATGTGTGTAATAAGCATTTGATGAATAGGCAGAAAGATATTAGTTGGATGATTGTGCATAAGTGTTTGCTGACAAGGGATTTTCAGAGAGTGCGTTGTTTAGTGGCTTCAGAAGTGTGCCCTTATAACTTCTGATATGCATATTCAGCGCAAACACCTATATAAGCAATTTCCCAGTGACATCATGAGAATTATTTTGGAACCAAATATGAGATGATTGTCATATTTTCATCATCTAGTGTCATAATATGGCTAAAAGTATGTCTTAAATTGTACTAATGTCCTCTGATTGACCTTATCTAGCTCTAGGTAGATGCACTGCTTTTTGTCTCTTGTGCTGACACTTTTACTTGCATGAGGCATCAATAGAAACTCAATAATATTTGGTCAAGTGGAACTTAGAAACTAATTATTAGGGGTCTGGCTTATCAAAGGGAAAACACACTAACACATTTATACTGAAAAACAAATGTTTTTAACACACAAGCTAAAGAAAATTAACCTATTAGCATCTAAATCATGAGGTATTCATGACATACAATAATATTGTTGTTAACTATATAGATAGGAAGAGAGATTGATTTCAACCTGTATATTTTCCCTCCCGTTTGAGCCTTTGAGGGAAATTGCATTTTTCATAATTAATTTAAACAATGTTTATTGCTTATTCATGAAAGTTATGTTTTGATTATTACCTGTAACTAACATTATTATGTAGTATCTAGCATCACCTAGTGTAATAGATTTGGGAGTTTAAGATACATATATAATGAATGATCTCTTGGACTTGAATTTTATTTCTCTACAATATGATCTCTTTTTATTTAATCCAAAAAACAGAAGTCTTCATAAAGTGTTATGTCCAACAGAATTAATAAAGTTAAGCCAAAAAGTACCGGAAGCTAACTAGGGTTATATTATAACCGTGCCACAGAGAATTGATGAAGAGTCAATATATAGCAAAAGCCATGTTGTTATTAATATTGGTTCTCATGCAATTAAAATCCTACTGGGCAATTATATCATTAACAGCATCATTGCTTGCTCTTGCTTTCAATGATCCTTGTAAAAGGCAATTTTGTCGGCTAGATTATGAGTTTTGCGATATGAGTGAAAAAGCAGCGTTAAGGCTCTTTTTCAGTAACGCTGGCATTACGAGTCTTGCAGGTTTAGGGGCACTTTTTTGGCCTTAACGCAACGTAATTACCACAGCTTTCAAAAAGTCATTTTTCAATGGGACTTCCATAGCGCCGGTACAGCCTAAAACTACAAGATCCATAACGTAAACTGAAAGCCAGTAGTTATGAGTTTTGCTCTACAAAACTGTACCATAAAACTCATAACTAAAGTGCTAAAAAGTACACTAACACCTATAAACTACCTATCAACCCCTAAACCGAGGTCCTCCCGCATCGTAAACACTAAAATAAATGTATTAACCCCTAATCTGCCGCTCTGGACATTGCCGCCACTAGAATAAACATATTAACCCCTAAACCGCCATACTCACGCATCGCAAACACTAGTTAAATATTATTAACCCCTAATCTGCTGCCCCTAACATCGCCGCCACCTACCTACATTTATTAACCCCTAATCTTCCTCCACCAACGTCGCTGCCACTATACTAAATTTATTAACCCCTAAACCTAAGTCTAACCCTAACACCCACTAACTTTAATGTAATTAAAATAAATCAAATAAAACCTACTATTAATAACTAAATAATTTTTATTTAAAACTAAATACTTACCTGTAAAATAAACCCTAAACTAGCTACAATATAACTAATAGTTACATTGTAGCTATCTTAGGGTTTATTTTTATTTCACAGGCAAGTTTGTATTTATTTTAACTAGGTACAAATTTACCTGTAAAATAAAACCTAACCTGCCTTACACTAACACCTAACCTTAAACTACAATTAAATCAATTACATTAATTAAATACAATTACCAAAATTACAAAAAAACAAAACACTAAATTACACAAAATAAAAAAAGAAATGATCAGATATTTAAACTAATTACACTTAATCTGATAGCCCTATCAAAATAAAAAAGCCCCCCCTAAAATAAAATAAAAAACCCTAGCCTAAACTAAACTACCAATAGCCCTTAAAGGGACAGTACACTGTAAAATTGTTTTTCCATAAATGTATTTTAAATGACTTGTTATACCAACTGCAGAGTATAAAATATTTGAGAAATTGCATTTTCGGGTTTATTTGCGTATCTGAAGTAGCTGGTTTTGTGCTTTGAAACCATAGCCTATTACAATGGGTAGAGCTTCAGGTAATATCAGATCTCATTATGTTATCACTTTCATGTACACAGATTTGCTTCCTTATCTTATATTTGTCTGGAACACCAAAGCTCAATACATAGAGAGAACAATGGAAAATTATCATTTTATTACTTAACTATCATGCCCCCACTGAGGGTGTAATCTCTTCTGCTGGCTGTGTTTACTTAGGCTTGTCAATAGCATATATGCCAGTATCAAAACTTTCAGTATAGGTTGGGAAACCACAAGCTAAATCAGCTATTTCAAATGCTGAACTATGAGTAAAGGAGCTACTTACAACCAATTGAATACACTCTAGCAGGTTAAAAAGGATCATTGGGAATAATTTAAAGGGGAGAAAGTTTTTGGGTGAACTGTCCCTTTAAAATGGCCTTTTGTGGAGCATTGCCCCAAAGAAATCAGCTCTTTTATCTGTAAAAAAAAAAAATACAAACAACCCCCCAACAGTAAAACCCACCACCAACACAACCAACCCCCCAAATAAAATCCTAACTAAAAAAAAACTAAGCTCCACATTGCCCTGAAAAGGGCATTTGGATGGGCAAAGCCCTTAAAAGAGCAAAATTGTGGCTAATTATATCAGCCAATCGGAAATAAAGGTGAAAAAATCCTATTGGCTCATACAATCAGCGAATAGGATTGAGCTTCAATCCTATTGGCTGATCCAATCAGCCAATTGGATTGAGCTTGCATTCTATTGGCTGTTCCAATCAGCCAATAGAATGCAAGCTTAATCCTATTGGCTGATTGTATCATCCAATATGATTTTTTCACCTTTAATTCCGATTGGCTGATAGAATTCTATCAGCCAATTGGAATTCAAGGGACGCCATCTTGGATTACGTCATTTAAAGAAACCTTCATTCTGGAAGAATCGTCATAAGAAGAGGATGCTCCTCGCCGGATGTCTTGAAGATGGACCCGCTCCGCCAGATGGATGAAGATAGAAGATGCCGTCTGGATGAAGACTTCTGCCCGGTTGGATGAAGACTTCTGCCGCTTCATTGAGGACTTCTGCCGGCTTCGTTGAGGATGGATATCGGGTCTTCAAAAACTGTAAGTGGATCTTTGGGAGTTAGTGTTAGTTTTTTTAAGGGTTTATTGGGTGGGTTTTATTTTTAGATTAGGGCAATGCCCATCCAAATGCCCTTTTCAGGGCAATGGGGAGCTTAGGCTTTTTAGTTAGGATTTTATTTGGGGGGTTGGTTGTGTGGGTGGTGGGTTTTACTGTTGGGGGGTTGTTTGTATTAAAAGAGCTGATTTATTTTGGGCTATGCACAGTAAAAAAGGCCCTTTTAAGGGCTATTGGTAGTTTAGTTTAGGCTAGGGTTTTTTTTTTTATTTTGGAGGGCTTTTTTATTTTGATAGGGCTATTAGATTAGGTGTAAGTAGTTTAAATATCTGATAATTTCTTTTTTATTCTGTGTAATTTAGTATTTGTTTGTTTTTGTAATTTAGGTAATTGTATTTAATTAATGTAATTGATTTAATTGTAGTGTAAGGTTAGGTGTTAGTGTAAGGCAGGTTAGGTTTTATTTTACTTTTTTATTTGTATTTATTTTAGCTAGGTAGCTAGTAAATAGTTAATAACTATTTAATAACTAATCTACCTAGTTAAAATAAATACAAACGTAGCTGTGAAATAAAAAGAAACCCTAAGCTAGATACAATGTAACTATTAGTTATATTGTAGCTATCTTAGGGTTTATTTTACAGGTAAGTATTTAGTTTTGAATAGGAATTATTTAGGTAATGATAGTAGGTTTTATTTAGATTTATTTTAATTATATTTAAGTTAGGGTTAGATTTAGGTTTAGGGGTAAATAAATTTAGTATAGTGGCGGCGATGTTGGGGGCGGCAGATTAGGGGTTAATAAATGTAGGTAGGTGGTGGCCATGTTAGGGGCAGCAGATCAGGGGTTAATAATATTTAACTAGTGTTTGTGATGCAGGAGTGCAGCGGTTTAGGGGTTAATATGTTTATTATAGTGGCGGCAATGTCCGGAGCGGCAGATTAGGGGTTAATAAGTATAATGCAGGTGTCGGCAATGTCAGGGGTGGCAGATTAGGGGTTAATAAGTGTAAGATTAGGGGTGTTTAGACTCGGGGTTCATGTTAGGGTGTTAGGTGTAAACATAAATTTTGTTTCCCCATAGGAATCAATGGGGCTGCGTTACTGAGCTTTATGCTGCTTTTTTGCAGGTGTTAGACATTTTTTTCAGCCGGCGCTCCCCATTGATGTCTATGGGGAAATCGTGCACGAGCACGTAAAACCAGCTCACCGCAGCTTTCAGCAGCGCTGCTATTGGAGTGTGGTATGGAGCTCCATTTTGCTTTACGCTCACTTCTTGCCTGCTAACGCCAGGTTTTTGTAAACCTATAACACCAGCGCTGTAGGGAAGTTAGCGGTGCAATAACTTGCAAGTTATTACCTAGCAGCTCTTACCACAAAACTCGTAATCTAGCCGTTTTTATTCAAATATTGCTTTTAACATCCACCATAATATAAATATCTTTATTTAAAGTATTGAATGCAAAATGGCCAAACATGTTGAATGATCTGTTGCATGGACACTGGTGGTACCTATATAATATACATTCATAGTTACATTACATTTAATAGAAACAATAAAACAATTCCTAATTCAAAAAAAGTCTAACTACATTGGTCACATCCACAACCCTGGTCCCACTATTAACCTTGGCCTTACTAAGTAATACCACAAAATCTCAATAACACCCTGCACGATCCTCCTCTGCATTCTCTCCCTAAATCCTAAAGAATCCTCACCTTCCCAATACTCCTAACATCCAAAGGTTTCCACATATATCATCTTATACAAAGGATCCACATAACTGGTCTCTCAACACAATCCTCCCAACACCAAACACATCCCCTCGAATGCTCTCCCAACACAATGCTGACAACACCCAAAGAGATGCTAAACACCTTAGGGACCTATGTAACCTCTATAATCCCCCTACAATCTCTAAACTCATTCAAAATGAAAATAGTCCCCTTCAGATTTCCTTTTCCAGTTCCAATACCACAAATAACCCTAACCCTCACCTCCCTCCCATTACAATAAAAGAGACATAAAAATCAATGGCAGTGGCTGTACAGCCCAAGAATAGTATTGAAACATTCTGCAATATAAAATATTTTAACAAAATATATATTATATAACATGGAGATTAGCACCTATAAAATGCCCCTGATGTCAGTCTCAAAGTATACCTAAATGTTGATTGGTGAGTATGCTCTCATGCACAAGCTTGACTGACAGGCACTTAACATACACACAAATTGGCCCCAGAATACCCCTCTCGATGCTTATGTGCCTATAACTGTAAACAAGAAACCTAGTTGTGATTTTCCACCACCAAAATTAACTTTAATTAATTGGCCCTACATAATCCTATCCCAAATCATAACCCAAATCCTAACCATAGAATTGAACCTTAACCTGGACCATAACCCTAAACATAAACCTTAAATGAATTAGAAACCTACATTTACTAGCTAGTATTGCAATGTCCAACTTTTAGCACAGCTGTTACTTTGTTGTTACCTTTGTAAATAGAGCACCATTTTGCATTACTTTTTTAAATACTGCAACAGATTTTTGTATCCATTTTATGTGATGACATTACAATCAAGGTATAATCATCATAAGTATCAGTTATTTTTTAGTAAAAATACAGGAGTTGAGACAATGGGGTATATTTATTATAGTGCGAGCCGACATGATACGATGTAGCGTATCATGTCCGCTGCACATCGATAATTAAATTATGTTTTGCATACTTTAAAAAATTAGATATCACCTCCAAATAATGTTATTGATAGCCACTTAAAGGGACAGTCTAGGCAAAAATAAACTTTTATGATTCAGATAGGGCATGAAATTTTAAACAACTTTCCAATTTACTTTTATCATCAAATGTGCTTTGTTCTCTTGGTATTCTTAGTTGGAAGCTAAACCTAGGTTGGCTCATATGATAATTTCTAAGTCCTTGAAGGCCTCTCTTATCACATGCTTTTTTATGTGCTTTTCACAACAGGGGAGTGCTAGTTCATGTGAGCCATATAGATAACATTGTGCTCATCCCATGGCTTGTGGCAGACACTGCAGCAATTGGCTAAAATGAAAGTCAATAGATAATAAATACAAAGTCATGTGATCAGGGGGCTGTCAGAAGATGCTTAGATACAAGGTAATCACAGAGGTAAAAAGTGTTGTAATATAACAGTGTTGGTTATGCAAAACTGGGGAATGGGTAGTAAAGGAATTATCTATATTTTTAAACAATACAAATTCTGGTGTAGACTGTCCCTTTAATATATCTTGATAAATCTATTTAAACATATATATTGGGACCAAAGTGAAATTATTTTATTCATACCCTGTGAATGGGTTTCCCGGGCCTCATAGGTCCTGTGAACTGAAGGAAAAATAAATAACGGCATGGAATTTTACTGTATAATAGGCTGATTGCCATTAATTAGGGATGGTTCTTGGTGAGTCATCCTTAAATAACCACAACTGAAAGTTTTTATTCCAATCCCAAACCATTGCTGTGTCTGCTTTGTTCTCATGTTATTCTATGTTGAAGAGACATTTAGATAGGTAGCGTGCAAATGTCTGGTGCACTACATGACAGGAAATAGTGCTGCCATCTAGTGCTTTTGCTAATGTATAACTTTCTTGTAAAACTGCTGCCATATAGTTCTGCAGACGTGCACACTCCTAATCTAACCTTCCTGCTTTTTAACAAAAGATACTAAGAAAATTTTAATATTTTTGTATAGAAGTATATTGGAAAGTTGTTTACAACTGCTTGCTCTATCTGAATCATAAAAGAAAAACTATCGGCTAGATTACGAGTTTTGCGTTATAGTGAAAAAGCAACGTTAAGCCTTCTAACGCTGCTTTTTTACTACCGCTGGTATTACAGATTTAGGGGCACCGCACACTTTTTTGGTCTTATCGCAAATCAGCTTACACAATTTATGTATAGTCTATTTTCAATGGACTTCCATAGCGCCGGTATTACGAGCTTGTCCTGGGATGGTACACCCTATCCCATCAAGATTCGTACCGCATTTTAAAGTCAGTAGTTATGAGTTTTACACTACAAAGCCGTAGCAAAAAACTCATAACTGAAGTGCTAAAAAGTACACTAACACCCATAAATTACCTATTAACCCCTAAACCAAGGCCCTCCCGCATCGCAAACACTATAATAAAAATATTAACCCCTAATCTGCCGCTCCCGACATCACCGCCACCAACCTACATTTATTAACCCCTAATCTGCCGCCCCCAACGTCGCAGTCACTATATTAAATTTATTAACCCCTAAATCTAAGTCTAACCCTAACAGCCCCTAACTTAAATTACATTGTAGCTAGCTTAGAGTTTATTTTTATTTTACAGGCAAGTTTGTATTTATTTTAACTAGGTAGAATAGTTACTAAATAGTTATTTACTATTTACTAACTACCTAGCTAAAATAAATACAAATTGACCAGTAAAATAAAACCTAACCTGTCTTACACTAACACCTAACCTAACCCTACAATTAAATAAATTCCCTAAATGAAATACAATTGACTAAATGCAATAAAATTAGCTAAATTACAAAAAAAAACCCCACTAAATTACAGAAAATAAAAAACAAATTACAAGATCTTTAAACTAATTACACCTAATCTAATAGCCCTCTCAAAATAAAAAAGCCCACCCAAAATAATTAAAACTCCTAGCCTAAACTAAACTACCAATAGCCCTTAAAAGGGCCTTTTGCGTGGCATTGCCCCAAAGAAATCAGCTCTTTTACCTGTAAAACAAATTACAAACAACCCCCCAACAGTAAAACCCACCACTCACACAACCAACCCCCCAAATAAAACCCTAACTAAAAAAACTTAAGCTCCCTTGCCCTGAAAAGGGCATTTGGATGGGCATTGCCCTTAAAAGGGCATTTAGCTCTATTGCTGCCCAAAGCTCTAACCGAAAAATAAAACCCACCCAATAAACCCTTAAAAAAAACCTAACCCCCTGAAAATCCACTTACAGTTTTGAAGATCCGACATCCATCCTCAACGAAGCCGGGAGTAGTCCTCATCAAAGAGGCAGGAAGTCTTTAACGAAGCTGGGAGAAGTCTTCATCCAAGCTGGGAGAAGTGGTCCTCCAGACGGGCAGTAGTCTTCATCCAGACAGCATCTTCTATCTTCATCCATCCGGCGTGGAGCGGGTCCATCTTCAAGACATCTGAAACGGAGCATCCTCTTCCAACGATAACTACCTGACGAATAAAGATACCTTTAAGTGACGTCATCCAAGATGGTGTCCCTTAGACCCCGATTGGCTGATAGAATTCTATCAGCCAATCTGCCAATCAGCCAATAGAATGCCAGCTCAATCCTATTGGCTGATTGGATCAGCCAATAGGATTGAAGTTCAATCCTATTGGCTGATTGCATCAGCCAATAGGATTTTTTCAACCTTAATTCCGATTGGCTGATAGAATTCTATCAGCCAATCGGAATCTAAGGGACGCCATCTTGGATGACGTCACTTAAAGGTACCTTCATTCGTTGGGTAGTCGTCATTGGAAGAGGATGTCCTCCCGGCTTGGATGAAGACTTCTCCCGGCTTCGTTGAGGACTTCTTGCCGCTTCGATGAGGACTACTCCCTGCTTTGTTGAGGATGGATGTCAGATCTTCAAAACTGTAAGTGGATCTTCAGGGGGTTAGTGTTAGGTTTTTTTAAGGGTTTATTGGGTGGGTTTTATTTTTAGGTTAGGGCTTTGGGCAGCAATAGAGCTAAATGCCCTTTTTAGGGCAATCCCCATCCAAATGCCCTTTTCAGGGCAATAGGGAGATTAGGTTTTTTTTAATTAGGGTTTTATTTGAGGGGTTGGTTGTGTTGGGGGGTTGTTTGTAATTTGTTTTACAGGTAAAAAAGCTGATTTCTTTGGGGCAATGCCCCGCAAAAGGCCCTTTTAAGGGCTATTGGTAGTTTAGTTTAGGCTAGGGGTTTTTATTATTTTGGGTGGGCTTTTTTATTTTGATAGGGCTATTAGATTAGGTGTAATTAGTTTAAAGATCTTGTAATTTGTTTTTTATTTTCTGTAATTTAGTGGGTTTTTTTTGTAATTTAGCTAATTTTATTGCATTTAGTTAATTGTATTTAATTTAGGGAATTTATTTAATTGTAGGGTTAGGTTAGGTGTTAGTGTAAGACAGGTTAGGTTTTATTTTACAGGTCAATTTGTATTTATTTTAGCTAGGTAGTTAGTAAATAGTTAATAACTATTTAGTAACTATTCTACCTAGTTAAAATAAATACAAACTTGCCTGTAAAATAAAAATAAACCCTACGCTAGCTACAATGTAACTATTAGTTATATTGTAGCAAGCTTAGGGTTTATTTTACAGGTAAGTATTTAGTTTTAAATAGAAATTTAGGTAATAATTGTAGGTTTTATTTATATTTATTTTAATTATATTTAAGTTAGGGGGTGTTAGGGTTAGAGTTAGACTTAGGTTAAGGGGTTAATAAATATAATATAGTGGCAGCAACGTTGGGGGCAGCAGATTAGGAGTTAATAAATGTAGGTAGGTGGCGGCGATGATAGGGGCGGCAGATTAGGGGTTAATAAATGTAGGTAGGTGGCAGCGATTTTAGGGGCGGCAGATTAGGGGTTAATAATATTTATCTAGTGTTTGCGATGCGGGAGTATGGCGGTTTAGGGGTTAATATGTTTATTATAGTGGCAGCGACGTTGGGGGTGGCAGATTAGGGGTTAATAACATTATGTAGGTGTCGGCAATGTTGTGGGCAGCAGATTAGGGGTTAATAAATATAATGTAGGTGTCGGCGATGTTGGGGGGCAGCAGATTAGGGGTTCATAAGTATTATATAGGTGGCTGTGATGTCCGGAGCGGCAGATTAGGGTTAATAAGTATAATGTAGGTGTCGGCGATGTCGGGGGCAGCAGATTAGGGGTTAATAAGTGTAAGATTAGGGGTGCTTAGCCTCGGGGTTCATGTTAGGGTGTTAGGTGTAAACATGAAATGTGTTTCCCCATATTAATCAATGGGGCTGCGTTACTGAGCTAAACGCTGCTTTTTTGCAGGTGTTAGACTTTTTCTCAGCCGGCTCTCCCCATTGATGTCTATGGGGAAATCGTGCACGAGCACGTACAACCAGCTCACCGCTGACTTAAGCAGCGCTGATATTGGAGTACGGTATGGAGCACAATTTTGCTCTACGCTCACTTCTTGCCTTTTAACACCGGGTTTGTAAAAACCTGTAATACCAGCGCTGTAGGAAAGTTAGCGGTGACAATAACTTGCAAGTTAGCACCACACCCCTCATAACGCTAAACTCATAATCTAGCTGATTGGATTTTATATCACTTTAAGAGACATTTGATTGGAAATATTGTTAGCAACATATTTGCTTCTTAACATTCCTCTTAAAAACATTTCTCATGCACGCAACCTGCTATCAATACAGAATTCTCATTTTACACACGTTTTGAATAAATAATGCACTTGTTCATGAAAAAGAAGGCTTGTGCACATAGTAAAACATTGATAACTATCTGTACGCATGATAAAAGGAATAGCTTTTAAGTAAAATGATGTATATTGTATGACTGAATTTGTAATATGTAGCATTTGAAATATGAAGTGTATGTTCCTTTACATTAGGTGATTACATTTGCTTTGAAGACTACTATAAATCTCAGGCATGATATAAGTTACTGACAACATTCTTGAAAACTTAAAGTGCATTACAGACCTATTTAAAGGGAATTTTTGAGAAATCATTAAAGTCAGGAGTGTAGTAGAATATTAAGTGTAAATAAAATTCCCCAGTCTGGCTCTAACAAGTAGAATTTCCCTTTAGATAGATCCTTAAGGCAGTTTAATTCTTCAAAGACAATTGTCTGGAACTTATATGATCATCAAACAGATATTTAGTTGTTATAGTGAGAAATATTCTACATTAGTATGGTAACTGTATCAATCTGTGTGAAATCTTTGCAATAAGGGGTTGTACATGTAAAAAAGAAAATTTAGTCTGTCACTTGCATATTATAACTATGGCAATCTACTTTATATATGCATTTACATCTGCAGACATTTCTTGTGGCTAAGCAATATTATGGGCTCCATTTACCAAGCTGCATGTGGTGGCAGAATTCACTTATCCCAGAATAATTAGTCCAGGATGATTGACAACTCCTGCTCTAATGCCACTGGTTACACAAGAGCAGAGGATGTGGCTGCCCAAGCAACTGATTTTGCAATGTTAAATGCGGTTGGCTGGATGCCACCTCTAAAGCCCCGAATGTAGAACGTGTTTACTACATTGGAGCCATGTTTGTAGGGCCCAATGCCTCTGACCTCAAGTAAGAGTACCACCCATGCACATGTTTTGACCTTCCTATCACTAAGAAAATTAAACTCAATATTAATTTCCCCATAACATGGTTACTTAAACATTTAGATGCATAACTGGCCCTAGATAACTATGTTATGTTTTTTATACCAGCAAAAAACGTATCAGCCATGTTTTGCTCTGGACGTGCAATGTAAACCCTGTTCTATACATTGAGAATTTACAGTTTGAATTGAAGTGACTCAGTTTTTCCAATGTTAAAAATCTCAAGTTTTTAAAAAAAACTATTTACAGTGTGCGAACATTGTAAAGCCTACTATTATAAAAGATAAAAGTTGTGGACACTGTCTTCTGCAAGATATTAATATCTTATTGTTAATCTTGTTTCAAGACTAAAACCTAGCTAAATGGAAAAAAACTAATTTTTACAATAAACAAAGTAAGTAAAATTGTAATCAAGGCTCAAAATTTCAAATCCTAAGCTATCAGCCAGGCCAAAATCTTACTCACCACATCTGATCCCACCCATTAACCAACCAAACCACACCCCGAAAACAGAACATGCAGTGCTTCTAACTAGAGCACACAAACTGTGAACAAATGTACACATGCAACATTACAAGGGGATTGTTATATAGAGTTCAAAGCAAATGCCTAGCTACAAATTGAGACAAAGCCTCCAATGCCAGCAGATAGACCCCAAGCAGTAATAAGTGTATATATTTTCAATAGTGCTGGTGTGTAAGTTATGAGGAATGTCAGAAAACAATCCTGAAATACTGCTCTAACATGTCTTAGATAAAGGCTCCTGCAAAGGTAAACACAAGCAACACTGCTACCCATTAAACTTAAAAATTAGCTGCACCCCAAAGCAGCCCTGTATGACCAGCCACTTGCTGCATCCCACTTATCTGTACTTACTGTGCCTCAGATGGTTGGTGCTCAGCTCACATGCTGCCACAAGACTAGTGCTTACTGATGACAGCAGGCTTCCCTCGTCTCACACAGAGCCTGCGCTAAGCTTCTGTGCCTGCAGCCGACCAGCCTGCCCTTCCCCATCACATGAACCCTCAGTGCCGAGACAGATGAGGAGACAGCAGCTCCTGCTTTTAAAACATTTTTGTTGTAAACAAAACTATTCAATCCCATTGCAAATAGCTCAACACAACGAATGCTTCAAGTGAAAATATAACTTTTAATGAATTCTGCAGTGTCAAAATTATTCAACGCCCTGATTAGAATCCCTTACTACAGCACAAATATGCAAAAGAGATGTTGTGTCAAGCACACCTGATGCAACTAATCAAGAGCTTCATTAGTTGCACCAGGTTTGTTTGATCTAGAACACATGAAATACCTGAACTGGCAAGGGGTTTGTTGAGTGTCAAGTTTGACTGCATGTTAGAAATAGGGCTAAGTCAAAAGAATGGTCCAAAGAGTTAAGAGATCATCACCCTTCACAAACAAGGAACAGGATACACCAAGATAGCAAAAGCACTGGTTGTTCCTAGAGACACAGTTGGAAGCATAGTTCTCAATTTCAAAGTTAAAGAAACAGTGGTTACACTACCTGGACAGGGCAGAAAAAGGAAGCTATCAACAGCTGCAAACAGATTTCTGAGAAGGCAGGTTGAGAAAAACCCTTGAGTGACTGCAAAAGACCTGTAGCAAGACTTGGTGGCAACAGGCATTGAGGTTTCAGATTGCACAATAAGGCGGGTACTTAACTCAGAGAAGGTTTCCATGTCAGAACTCTAAGATTTACACTACTACTGACCCAAAAACACAAGAAAAGTTGGCTCCAATATGATCAAAATCAATTAAATAAAAACAGAATTTTGGGACTATGTTCTGTGGAATGATGAAATAAAACTGGAACTTTTCAGCCCGATGGATCAGCGGTATGTCTGGAGGAAGAAGAATGAAGCATAACACTCTGCCTACAGTTAAGCATAGTGGTGATTCTCTGGGGCTGCTTTTCATCCTCTGGCACTGGAAACCTGCAGCGTGTGGAAGGCAAGATGGATTCATTGAAGTATCAGGAAATCCTAGGAGAAAACGTCATGCTGCCTGTGAGGAACTGAAGCTGGGTCGTCATTGGACCTTCCAACAGGACAATGATCCCAAGCACAGCTCAAATTCAACCTAGGCTTTGTTGCAGAAGAAGTCCTGGAAGATTCTACAGTGGCTAGCACATTCACCTGACTTGAAGCCCATAGAAAATCTCTGGTGGGATTTGAAGAAGGTGTTTGCAGTACGCAAACCCAAGAATATTACTGAACTAGAGACCATTGCTCATGAGAAATGGGCTAAGATTCCTCAGAAACACTGCCAGAAGCTGGTGTCTGGCCCTGCATCTCATTAGCAGCAGGTCATAACAGCAAACGTGTGCTTGAAGTCTGTACATTTTGACAATAAACCTGATCTGCAATGGGGGTTGAATAATTTTGGTTACAACTGTATATGTTAGACATGCATTAGAATCCTTCGTTAGGATCCAAATGTGGAAGTATGTGCAATTCAGCTCTTTTCTGAGCCATATTGATTCTTGTACAAGATCACTATGCTAATATTTGGATTTTCACAGATCTTAACATGGTGAGCTTGCACAAGAATCATGCCAGCTCCGAAAAGATCAGAATCGCACATACTTCTACATTTGGATCCTAACGAAGGATCTGAATACACATGTCTAATATATATATATATATATATATATATATATATATATATATATATACATACAGTATCTCACAATAGTGAGTACACCCTTTAGATTGCTACACTGACACTTTGCTACAATGTAAATCAATGAGTGTACAGCCTGTATAACAGTGTAAATTTGCTGTCCCCTCAAAATAACTCAACACACAGCCATTAATGTCTAAACTGCTGGCAACAAAAGTGAGTACATCCCTAAGTGAAAATGTCCAAATTGGGCCCAACGTGTCAATATTTTTTGTAGCCACCATCATTTTCTAGCACTGCCTTAACCCTCTTGGGCATGGAGTTCCCCAGAGGTTTACAGGTTGCCACTGGAGTCCTCTTCCACTCCTCCATGATGACCTTGCGCTCACCCACCTTCCATTTGAGGATGCCCCACAGATTGTTATAACTTAAATTTTTGTTTAAGTGTTCACTTAGATACACTCAAATTTACAGGGTTTTGTATAGCAAGCAGAATATGCGTTTGCAAGGAAAATATTATTTGTAACAGATGGGGTTAACACGAAATAGGCTTTTGGTAGGTTAACCTATCTGTGATTACTATGTGCCAAAAGTTAGTTTAGATGTCAGACACGGAAGTCTGCATGAAACTTGGATGGCAGGTTAAGGGACAGGTTCACGCAGCAGTACCGTTAGTATTACTTAATAACAGGGTAATAATGAGGAAAGTAATACACAGTAACAGTAGAATTTTAGGCACTAGAATAGGTTTCAATACGACCTGATAGTATACTTCTGAAAGCAAGAGTCTGCAGAAGTCCAAGCGAAGTTGCGGTAGTTTGCGGCTTGCAGCGTGTGTCTGAGAGGAGAGGTTCCTTCACCTGGCGGTAGCTGATGATGTGGCTAGTCAGCAGCCGATACTCTCAGAGGACTGAGTGGCGTGCTGAGGAACAGTGTAGGAGGCGTGAGAGGGTTCCGCTCTGAGACGCTGAGGAGAGCAGGTGGAGCCGGATTGGCTCAGGTTTCACACACCCTCAGGTGAGTGATTCAATAATCCAGCGTAGAAGAGAGGCAAAGGTATGCCTTAAATAGGCATGTGTATAATTAAAGGGCCAGTGGAGCACAGGAAAAAAGAGGTTCCGACATATCCCCCCCCCCAAGAACACCCACAGCGAGGGTTCTAAGGACTGGGCCTATCCGGATTTCGGCGATGGAAAAGCGAAACACACCTGGGAGCGGAAACAGAGGTGGCTGGCTCCCAGGAATCCTCAGAATGATAATTTCCTTTCCAATGTATTAAGTATTCCAGAACACCTCGTCGACGTCTGGAATCAAGAACAGCTTGAACCTCATATTCCACATCGTGGGAGACAGCATGAGAAACCGAATCAACCTTCAAGCTGCAGGAGAGACAGGGCTTGACCAAGGAGACGTGGAAAGTCGGATGTATCCTAAATGTGTCAGGAAGTCGAAGTGTGACTGTGGCCAGATTTGTAATGGCTTCAATGGGAAAGGGTCCTATAAAGAGCTTACTCATTTTCCTTGAGGGCGTATGTATGCATAAATTCCTGGTGGATAGCCAGACCAGTTGTCCAACCTGGTAAATGGGTTGAGGCGTGTGCCGTAAGTCATAATACCTTTTATAAGATGCTTGTGCATGTTTTATGTTGTCCTGGGCAACAGAAAAAGTCTGAGGGATGTCATTTACAGTGTCGTTGACTTTAGGACACGGAGATGGTGAATAGGGGAGGAAGCTGATTCTGGGATGGATTCCATGATTGAGAAAGAAGGGGCTAAAACCAGTCGAGGAATTCTTGGCATTATTATAGGCGAATTCCGCCAAAGCGAGATGGTCAGCCCATAGGTCCTGTTGGTTAGAACAAAAACAGCAGAGGTACTGCTCCAACCACTGGTTGGTGCGCTCCGCTTGCCCATTCGTCTGCTGATGATACGAGGTTGTAAGCTTTTGGGTGATATGCAAAGTGTGACACAGATGTCTCCAAAAGCAAAAGGTTAATTGTGATCCTCTGTCCGAAAGAAAAACTGAAGGTAAACCATGTAACCTAACTATGTCTTTAATAAACATATCGCAAGTTTGTTGGGCGGTGGGTACTCCTATAGCTGGCAGAAAATGTGCCATTTTTGTTAGCAAATCAACAACTACAAGGATGGAGGTATAAGATGAAGATCTTGGGAGATCAACAATGAAGTCCATTGCGACATGAGACCAAGGAGTATCCGGGACTGGATATGGTTGTAGAAGTCCCATTGGAGATTGTAGTGTTGGTTTACAGGTGGCACAAATGCTGCATTGAGATATATAGTTTTGAACAGATGAGGGAATAGCCGGCCACCAGTAGCAACGTCGAAGAAGCTCCAGGGTTTTCTGTACACCCAAATGTCCTTTTAGTGGGGAATCATGATGTGATTGTAGAAGGGATGTCCTGTACACAGGTGGTACATATAGATGTTTTCCATGATAATATAATCCATTTTGATTCTTTTGCAAAAGATGAGTAGGTTTCGTGGGATCTAGAACTTGATGTCTTTGGAACTGAGAGTCGGTATGTACGACTAACCCTAAAAACTTTGAAGTGGGTATAACTGTGGATGGGGTTTCCAGATTTGGTGGTCTAGTATCCCTTCGGGAGAGAGCGTCCGCTTTGCCATTTCGGCTTCCAGGTCTGTAGGTGATGACAAAGTCAAAGCGTGAGAAATACAGATTCCAACGGAGTTGTCTGGAAGAGAGAGTCCTACTTTGCTGCAAATATTGTAGATTTTTATGGTCTGTTATAACGATGATGGGGTGTGAAGCTCCCTCTAAAAGATGTCGCCATTGCTCAAATGCAGTTTTTATTGCAAACTTTTCCCCTATGGGGTAGTTTCGTTCAGCTGGAAGCATGAGCCTGGATAGGTAGGCGACAGGATGCATTGCATCAGTAAGGGATTGTTTCTGTGACAACACTGCTCCCAGAGCATAATCCGATGCGTCGACTTCAACGATAAACTGTAAATCTGGGTCGGGGAAGTTAAGAATAGGTGCTGTGGTGAAGTCAACCTTTAGTTGCTGAAATACCCTTTGACAGTCTGTCGGCCAATTAAAAGTATTTGTGTGTTTAGTTAAGTCAGTGAGGGGTTTGGCAGTGTGAGCGAAATTACGAATAAACTTGCGATAAAAATTCGCAAAGCCAAGGAACCTTTGTACCTGTTTTCGGGTTTTAGGGGTAGGCCACTGAGCGATTGCGTGGATCTTAGAGTCATCCATCTTAATACCAGTGTTAGAGATGATATAGCCTAAGAATGTGACTTGGTTACAATGGAATTTACATTTTTCCAGTTTAGCATATAACTTATGTTCACAAAGTCTTGCTAGTACTGTTCTTACGTGTGTGACATGTTGTTGTTGTGTTTCAGAGTATATAAGAATATCATCTAGATATACAACTATGAAGGTATCTAAGATGTCTTTGAATATGTCATTTATAAAACACTGGAATGTAGCTGGAGCGTTGCATAACCCGAAAGGCATGACAGTATATTCATACAGGCCATAGCGAGTTCTGAAAGCTGTTAACCATTCATCTCCAGCTCTCATTCGTATGAGATTGTAAGCACCCCTAAGGTCCAATTTTGTGAAGACTTTGGCAGTGCGTAATCTTTCTATTAACTCTGGGATGAGGGGTAATGGGTAGCGATTTTTCTTAGTTCTTTTGTTTAGCTCCCTGTAGTCGATAATAGACCTAAGTGACTGGTCTTTGTTTTTAACAGAAAATATACCTGCCCCAGCAGGGGAGGTGGAAGGTCTAATAAAGCCTTTTGCTAGGTTTTCTTGTAAGTATAGTTTTAAGTGATCTAACTCGGGTTTAGAGAGAGGGTAAATGTGTCCAACTGGAATTGTGGAACCGGGTAAGAGATCGATAGGACAATCATAGGTCCTGTGTGGTGTAAGTGTCTGGGCGTCAGTTTTGTTAAATACATCCTGAAAGTCATTGTATTCATGTGGCAGAAGGGTAGTGGATGACAGTAGAATGTTATTGAGAGGGAAACATGTCTGAGAGCAGTAAGGTGAGGTTAGGTCTATCGTCAATTTGTGCCAGTCAAAAACAGGTTTGTGGATTTGTAACCATGAAAGTCCAAGTATGACAGGATAAAGGGGACTAGGTATAATGTCAAAGCTGATAGATTCTCTATGTCCAGAAGTAGTACACATAAGCAGGGGAGTGGTTTCAAGTGTTACAGGACCAAATGAAAGGGAAGAACCATCAACCAAATTGATAGAAACAGGAGACAGTTTTGCTTGTGAGGGTATTTTATTTTTATTTACAAAATCACAATCTATGTAATTTCCTGAAGTGCCTGTATCGATTATAGCATCAATCTTTAAGCAGTGCAGATCCCACTGTAAAATAAAGGACATAGATATATGAGGTTGTTTCTGTCTATTTAACGATAGGCTAAGAAATCTTGAAGAGGTCTTACCGTTTTTCGTCTTTTTTAGGAGTGGACAAGCATTCACATCATGCTCTGGGGCAGCGCAGTACATACACAATCAATGTGTGCATCTTCTGCCTTTCTCCTCAAGGGAGAGGGGCCCTCTGATGAATCCAATATCCATTGGAGTCTCAGTTTCCCTAATGGCAACTGAGGGAGAACTGTGTCGTTTGTATGGAGTTGGATTGTTAGCCCTTTCTTGTTTGCGTTCCCGTATACACCTATCAATGGTAGTGCAGTGAGCAAATAGATCTTCCAAATGCTCCGGGACGCCAGTGCGGGAGAGCTCATCCTTGATGTCTTCTGAGAGCCCTATCCTGAACTGGTGTCTAAGTGAGGGCTCATTCCACTTAGATTGTATTGCATAAATTTTGAATTGAGAGATGTAGTTTTCCACAGGTTGCCTGCCCTGTCTCAAGGCCCTGAGAGAGGTTTCGGCTGATTCCTGTTTGAAGGGATCATCGTACAGCGAGGATAATGCCTTTAAGAAATCCTGTAAAGAGTTAAGAATGGGGTTCTGGTTTTCGAATAAACTATCTGCCCACACACGGGGCTCACCCCTTAAGTAGGAGATTGTCGTCAGTACTTTAATTCTATCTGTGTTGTATGTTCTGGGTTTCAGTTCATACATCAAAACACAGGCATTTCTAAATTCCTTGAAGGTTGCCCTGTTACCACTGAACTTGTCAGGTAGGGACACCTGTGGCTCAGGAAGTACGTCTGAATGTGTAGTTTTAGCAGAGTACATATCTCTAAGGCAATCCTTAAGGACCTGATTTTCAGTTTGTACTTCCCTGAGTGATAAGTTTACTGAATCCATACGTTGGGTTAAAGTGGCAACTTGGTTTGCAATCTCTGTCATATCAATGTTGCAATAACCTGTTCAAGTGGCTGGATTATTATGTTATAACTTAAATTTTTGTTTAAGTGTTCACTTAGATACACTCAAATTTACAGGGTTTTGTATAGCAAGCAGAATATGCGTTTGCAAGGAAAATATTATTTGTAACAGATGGGGTTAACACGAAATAGGCTTTTGGTAGGTTAACCTATCTGTGATTACTATGTGCCAAAAGTTAGTTTAGATGTCAGACACGGAAGTCTGCATGAAACTTGGATGGCAGGTTAAGGGACAGGTTCACGCAGCAGTACCGTTAGTATTACTTAATAACAGGGTAATAATGAGGAAAGTAATACACAGTAACAGTAGAATTTTAGGCACTAGAATAGGTTTCAATACGACCTGATAGTATACTTCTGAAAGCAAGAGTCTGCAGAAGTCCAAGCGAAGTTGCGGTAGTTTGCGGCTTGCAGCGTGTGTCTGAGAGGAGAGGTTCCTTCACCTGGTGGTAGCTGATGACGTGGCTAGTCGGCAGCCGATACTCTCAGAGGACTGAGTGGCATGCTGAGGAACAGTGTAGGAGGCGTGAGAGGGTTCCGCTCTATGACGCTGAGGAGAGCAGGTGGAGCCGGATTGGCTCAGGTTTCACACACCCTCAGGTGAGTGATTCAATAATCCAGCGTAGAAGAGAGGCAAAGGTATGCCTTAAATAGGCATGTGTATAATTAAAGGGCCAGTGGAGCACAGGAAAAAAGAGGTTCTGACACAGATGCTCAATAGGGTTGAGTTCTGGAGACATGCTTGGCCAGTCCATCACCTTTCCCTCAGCTTCTTTAGCAAGGCATTGGTCATCTTGGAGGTGTGTTTGGGGTCATTATCATGTTGGACTACTGCCCTGCAGCCCAGTCTCTGAAGGAAGGGGATCATGCTCTGCTTCAGTATGTCACAGTACATGTTGGCAATCATGGTTCCCTCAATGAACTGTAGCTCCCCAGTGCCCACAGCACTCATGCAGGCCCAGACCATGACACTTCCACCACCATGCTTGACTGTAGGCAAGACACTTGTCTTTGTACTCCTTATCTCGTTGACACCATCTGAACCAAATAAGTTTATCTTGGTCTTATTGGACCACAGGACATGATTCTAGTAATTCATGTCCTTAGTCTGCTTGCCTTCAGCAAACTCTTTGCAGGCTTTCTTGTGCATCATCTTTAGAAGAGGATTCCTTCTGGGACGAAAGCCATGCAGACCAACTTGATGCAGTGTACGGCGTATGGTCTGAGCACTGACAGGCTGATGCCCCACCCCTTTAACCTCTGCAGCAATGCTGGCAGCACTAATACATCTATTTCCCAAAGACAACCTCTGGATATGACACTGAAGCCTGTTCTGAGTGGAAACTGCCCTGTGAAACCGCTGTAAGGTCTTGCCCACTGTGCTGCAGCTCAGTTTCAGAGTCTTGACAATCTTCTTATAGCCTAGGCCATCTTTATGTAGAGCAACAATTATTTTTTTCAGATCCTTAGAGTTCTTTGCCATGTGGTGCCATGTTGAACTTCCAGTGACCAGTATGAGAGAGTGTAAGAGCGATAACACCAAATTTAACACACCTGCTCCCCATTCACTCCTGAGACCTTGTAACACTAATGAGTCCCATGACACCGGGGAGGGAAAATGGCTAATTGGGCACAATTTGGACATTTCTACTTAGGGGTTTATGATTAGGATATATTGAAATTATTGCACTCCCAGGTATAAATCACAAAAATTATAATTATATAGGCAAGAACCTGGTGAACAAGAACTGCTTTGAGATCCATTATTCTCTTCTGGAATTTGGAATCTTTGGAATTTGGAGCGTGCGGATGCCTTAACTTCTCCACTCTGAATTTGGGACATTTTTTTCCGGATAAGAACAGTTTTGAGATTGTATAGCGGCGTGCAATATGCACTAAGTGCCTCTTTTTCTAGCTGACTGTGCTATACCAGATTTATGGTCCCATTTGATTTTGAGAGATATGATGTTTTCTGTTTGTGTACATTTATTTGTTCTGCTTGATGGTGATAATTTTATATTTAATGCTAAAACAAAAATAAATTAGCTTTAGTGTGGCCTTGTCATTCTTTAGCAACTGACTATTTATCAGCTGCTTTCTCTTGCCTTATTTGTGTTTTCAATGTTTATGATTAACCGTGCTGCACAGACGTATATATGTTTCAGGTTTTAAACTGTGTGCCATTTTCAGTATTAAATTATCAATATTTTTCATTTTTGCTGTCTTGCTTCTAGTAAATTCTGGGAGGAGTAAACAAGTGAACGAACCGCAGTGCTGTGGTCTCCCCTCCTCTCCACCAGAGCTCTTGACTGCAAAGCTTGTGTCTCAGTTCTTACTGAGGGATTCCCCTCAATGCTGACTATACATCCTAGTAGGCTCAGCATTAAATAATCTTAGTAACAGTGCAGTCTCCCCTCCACTCCTCCACCAGAGCTCCACAGGGGTATATAGGTTTAAATCCCACCAAAGAGCTGTAGCCTTGTGTAAATCATAGAGCTCTACAAAAGTATGTCACTCATATTTTCAAGGTAGTAGCTGGAACCCCTATGGATCCCTGTCATTTATACAAGGCTACAGCCGCTTGGCGTGATTTACACCTATATATCCCTGTGGAGCCCTGTCATTTATACAAGGCTACAGCCGCTTGGTGTGATTTAAACCTATATATCCCTGTGGAGCCCTGTCATTTATACAAGGCTACAGGAACTTGGTGTGAGTTACACCTATATATCCCTGTGGAGCCCTGTCATTTATACAAGGCTACAGGAACTTGGTGTGAGTTACACCTATATATCCCTGTGGAGCCCTGACATTTATACAAGGTTACAGCCGCTTGGTGTGATTTACATCTATATATCCCTGTGGAGTCCTGTCATTTATACAAGGCTACAGCCGCTTGGTGTGATTTACACCTATATATCCCTGCAGAGCCCTGTCATTTATAAAAGGCTACAGCTGCTTGGTGTGATTTACACCTATATATCCCTGTGGAGCCCTGTCATTTATACAAGGCTACAGCCGCTTGGTGTGATTTACACCTATATATCCCTGTGGAGCCCTGTCATTTATACAAGGCTACAGCCGCTTGGTGTGATTTACACCTATATATCCCTGTGGAGCCCTGTCATTTATACAAGGCTACAGCCGCTTGGTGTGATTTACACCTATATATCCCTGTGGAGCCCTGTCATTTATACAAGGCTACAGCCGCTTGGTGTGATTTACACCTATATATCCCTGTGGAGCCCTGTCATTTATACAAGGCTACAGCCGCTTGGTGTGATTTACACCTATATATCCCTGTGGAGCCCTGTCATTTATACAAGGCTACAGCCGCTTGGTGTGATTTACACCTATATATCCCTGTGGAGTCCTGTCATTTATACAAGGCTACAGCCGCTTGGTGTGATTTACACCTATATATCCCTGTGGAGCCCTGTCATTTATACAAGGCTACAGGAACTTGGTGTGATTTACACCTATATATCCCTGTGGAGTCCTGTCATTTATACAATGCTACAGGAACTTGGTGTGATTTACACCTATATATCCCTGTGGAGTCCTGTCATTTATACAAGGCTACAGCCGCTTGGTGTGATTTACACCTATATATCCCTGTGGAGCCCTGTCATTTATACAAGGCTACAGCCGCTTGGTGTGATTTACACCTATATATCCCTGCTGAGCCCTGTCATTTATACAAGGCTACAGCCACTTGGTGGGATTTACACCTATATATGCCTGTGGAGCTCTGTCATTTATGCAAGGCTACAGCCGCTTGGTGTGATTTACACCTATATATCCCTGCGGAGCCCTGTCATTTATACAAGGCTACAGCCGCTTGGTGTGATTTACACCTATATATCCCTGTGGAGCCCTGTCATTTATACAAGGCTACAGGAACTTGGTGTGATTTACACCTATATATCCCTGTGGAGTCCTGTCATTTATACAAGGCTACAGCCGCTTGGTGTGATTTACACCTATATATCCCTGTGGAGCCCTGACATTTATGCAAGGCTACAGCGACTTGGTGTGATTTACACCTATATATCCCTGTGGAGCCCTGACATTTATGCAAGGCTACAGCCACTTGGTGTGATTTACCCCTATATACCCCTGTGGAACTCTGGTGTAGTAGTGGAGGGGAGACTGCACTCTTTCTAAGATAATTTAATGATCAGCTAGGATGAGTTGTCAGCAAAGAAGGGAACCCCCTCAGTAAGAAGAACAGAGACACAAGCTTAAGTGTCAGGAGCTGTGGTGGAGCTGTCACAGAGGCAAATGATTTCATTAGTTGAAAATACAAATCAGTGACTCCTGGCAGTGCTCAATCTTCACTGTTTAAAAGTCACTACTCCTACAAGCTAACAAACATTGATGCAGAGTAAATGTGGATTAAACATTCACTCACTATCTATCACTCACCCCAGTTTAAATTCTACTTGTCCCTGGCAAGCGGGACAAGTCCTGATTATATCATTATCAATTTTACACTGTAATGCATATAAATAACACACCATACACACATGCACAGTATACCCATAATGCCCAAGCTGAAATAGATTAATTATTTATTTAAAAGTTTTGCTATTGGTTTTAAACTAAAGAAGTTAAGTTCACACATGTAAATTGTTATTGTCATTACACACTGTAGAAAGGGAGCAATTACACCATCCTTCACTGCACATGGTGAGGCTGCAGTATGGAACATTCTGCAAATGGAAGAGAACCCTCACATCACATTGTAAAGTTTACTAAAATGCTTCTTTACCTTCACACAATAATTTGATCATTTTAGAACTTTTTCATATGTACTTCTGATTTGCGATGTGGATACTCTTACAACAAAGGTTAGTAGAATTAATTTTAAGCACTTTCATACATTATAGAAAAGCACTTAAGATACAGTATCATTATTACAGAGGTAGTAGGTATAGTTCCTATTTGAATACAGTAACTGTAATAAAATGTATTAATAAATATAGCTGATATTGTAACTGAAGAGTATTGAAATTTCTGATGGATCTGTGGCTATACTGAGGGAGTGCTGTTGTGCCACTAAATGTGCTGCACTCTTCTTGTCTGTCAGCTTTTGTGCTATATGGCCTATGTAAGTTTGTAGGGTGTTGTCCTGTAGGTTGTGCAAATGAGGGGCCACTGCACTTTTAAACAGTCCAGAATTTTATTCACTTCTACCCCTTCCAGTCCCTGTATAGGTCAAAGAAAAAATCCCTATGGTTCTGATCTTAGACAATTTTTGAATTTAGAGAAATTCATAAAGCTGCAGGGATTATTCATTTAAACTTATGATGTGAGCAACTGCTTTGTTTCTTTTGTATATTGCTATATGTACCTACAAGTCATTTATTTTCACATCCTGCCTACCTGGATTGTTTGACCTTATCATTGCTTCTTTGAAGTTTATATGCTTTGGTGGTTCTTTACATTTAAAACCATGCAGGCTAGCACACTTTGCTTCACATATTGCAATTCTACAACAGAGGGCTTTAACCCTATTCTTGAGGACTCCTAATATTAAACCATGAACTAGCTTCTACTGGTCCTAATCCAGTGATGAAGCCCAGTGTGAATTGGCTCATTCATCCATTTCAGTTAACACCAGTAGAAAAAATGGTTAGAAAATGAGGTTGCTATTCCCATGTGGATAAATTATAATGATCTCAATAAGTTCCCTTCTTTATAGGTATTTTATCTTACAATAGTAGTTAGTGAAGAGCTGCATTGGTGGCTGCTCTACATATAGTCCTGCAATGGTCAGATGATCTTTATTCGGATGCCAGACATCATGGTAGTGTCAGACCCTGGTTCATTCAACTTGCAGTTATTCTGCAGCATGTGATTCTCTGCTAAGTTATAGATCAAATGCTCGAAGATCATTGCAAATTTATTTACAGTACTTTTGTGCAACTGATGTTTCCAGATTCTGTATCCATATGAAGAAGAATAACATGCCTACTATCTATAATACTAATCAGAAAGCACAAAATTATTTCAACTCTGAGCGCGGCTGAGAGATGAAAAAGCAGGACACACTGAGCGCGCACAGCCGCATCATCACACTGAGCGCCGCATCACTTGCAGTGTGTCAAAGCCTTTATATTTACCTCCCTCCTTCTGGCCAGTTGATAGTTTTGTTTGAAAGCCTTACATCTCATTCAGGAGTTAAACACATGGATTTGCTGGATCAACCGTGATAAAATGACATGAATGAGAGAATGTTATTTTTTTAACGTTAATGTCTTTAACTAATTAAAATATTTTGACATTTTTAATAAATATGTTTATATTTAAATGATGTACATATTTCATGGTTTTATAATTTTATTCATGCAATTTTATAATATTTTTGTAAACTAAGAAATAATTGAGTTTAATAATATGTGAACTGCTCATCTAATATTTCATTAGACAATTGTTTCGGACAATTCAATGTTGATAAGAATGAAAATCCATTAAAATTCAGTAATCAAATGTTATTTCCGGTATTCCAATGTTACTTTCGTTTATGAATGATAATTAGATAATTAGATTGAATATCCCCATTCGAAATTTCAAATATAACATTCGATTTAACACATTCAGAAGTTCAATAGTTTGTGTGGTAGGGAATTTAGTAAAGAATACATAATAGATACAAATATATCAATTTGAATGTTTCTATTTAAAATATTGCTTAATTTGAATATTTACAATTAAAGAGAGCATTAGATATTAGTGATGTTGCGAATAGTTCGCCGGCGAATAGTTCCCGGTGAACATAGCATGTTTGCATTCGCCTCGGCGGGCGAACATATGCGATGTTCGATCCGCCCCCTATTCGTCATCATTGAGTAAACTTTGACCCTGTACCTCACAGTCAGAATACACATTACAGCCAATCAGCAACAGACCCTCTCTCCCAGACCCTCCTACCTCCTGCACAGCATCCATTTTAGATTCATTTGGAAGATGCATTCTTAGTGAGAGGAGGGACAGTGTAGCTGCTGCTGATTTAATAGGGAAATCGATAGCTAGGCTAGTGTATTCCACTACAGTCCTGAAGGACTCATCTGATCTCTGCTGTAAGGACAGCACCCCAAAAAGCCCTTTTTAGGGCTAGAACATCAGTCTGCTTTTTTTTCCTGTGTAATCTAATTGCAGTTGCCTGCCTGCCTGCCTGCCAGCGTGTGTGTCAGGCTCACAGTGTATACTGTGCCCACTTGCCCAGTGCCACCACTCATATCTGGTGTAACAGTAGTGTACATTTAAAAAAAAAAAAAATTTGACTGTGAAATAATAGCAGACAGCTACCAGTACCCAAGATGGCCGCCAATAAGGCAGATGGGGAGGGTTAGAGAGCTGTTTTGGGGGGGATCAGGGAGGTTGGGGGCTAAGGGGGGATGCTACACCACAGCATATGTAAATATGCTAAAAAAATATATTTTTTTAAAAAACCTTTTATTTTAGTACTGGCAGACTTTCTGCCAGTACTTAAGATGGCGGGGACAATTTTGGGGTGGGGGAGGGAAGGGAGCTGTTTGGGAGGGATCAGGGGGTCTGATGTGTCAGGTGGGAGGCTGATCTCTACACTAAAGCTAAAATTAACCCTGCAAACTCGCTACAAACTACCTAATTAACCCCTTCACTGCTAGCCATAATACACGTGTGATGCGCAGCAGCATTTAGCGGCCTTCTAATTACCAGAAAGCAACTCCAAAGTCATATATGTCTGCTATTTCTGAACAAAGGGGATCCCAGAGAAGCATTTACAACCATTTGTGCCATAATTGCGCAAACTGTTTGTAAATAATTTCAGTGAGAAACCTAAAATTGCGAAAAAATTTAAGTTTTTTTTAAATTTGATCGCATTTGGCGGTGAAATGGTGGCATTAAATATACCAAAATGGGCCTAGATCAATACTTTGGGTTGTCTACTACACTACACTTAAGCTAAAATTAACTCTACAAGCTGCCTACATGCTCCCTAATTAACCCCTTCACTGCTGGGCATAAAACACGTGTGGTGCGCAGTGGCATTTAGCAGCCTTCTATTTACCAAAAAGCAACGCCAAAGCCATATAAGTCTGCTATAATGGCATGTCTGGCACACAGTGTTGGGGCAAGGGTCCATCTGACCACTGATACCTGGTCTGCAAAGCATGGTCAGGGCAGGTATATCACCTACACTGCGCACTGTGAAGCGGGCGTAACCCTTACACTACCTGACTGATACAACATCATACCTGATGTTTTAAAGCACGTTATTCCAAACAATTTAGGAATGTTAGGTGATTTATGCCCTTTATGGATTAAAACCAGACTCTGCATCAACTATGTAATTTTCCATGGGAGTTTTGCCATGGATCCCCCTCCGGCATGCCACAGTCCAGGTGTTAGTCCCCTTGAAACAACTTTTCCATCATTATTGTGGCCAGAAAGAGTCCCTGTGGGTTTTAAAATTCGCCTGCCTATTGAAGTCTATGGCGGTTTGCCCGGTTCGCCCGTTCGCGAACTGTTGCGGAAGTTCGCGTTCGCCGTTCACGAACCCAATTTTTTAGTTTCACGACATCACTATTAGATATACTATTACAAATATAAAGATAAAAATTTTTTTTTTAATATTGCATAATTCAAATCGAATCATTAGAAAAACTTGAATCGAATATTACATTTAAAGAAAGCATTAGAAATACTATTACATAAACGAATGTTAGAATTATATTCAAACATTTGAAATTTGAAACAAAAAAAACGAATGAGTTAAAATTAATTTCATTCTTTGAATGTTGCAAAACATTTACTCATCCCTAATATTAATACAATTTGTATCTCTGTGATTATCTTGTATCTAAGCCTCTTCAGACTGCCCCCTTATCTCAGTTCCTTTTACAAACTTGCATTTCAGCCAAATTAGTGTTGACATGCATAACTCCACAGGAGTGAGCAAAATGTTATATATTTGGCACACATGAACTAGCATTGTCTAGATGTGAAAAGTTTACAAAATGCAATGATATAAGAAGCGATCTTCAATAGTTTAGAACTCAGCCTATGGGCTCCATCTATGAAGCAGCGAGAGCATGCTTTGGAGCCCTTGCGGGGCAGGTTCACGTATCGAGCCTGCTTCCCGTATTGTAAGAAGTAGCGGTCATTAGAACGCTACTTCTTACCCCCTACGCCACCTCTGAGGTGGCGAGGGAAAATCACAGAGCGCTCGCTCACTCTCGGTTATTGACAGCCCCTTCTGTTGTGCATTTGCTTGCACGAAAGAAGGAGCAGACATTACACACTGCCATGAGTGTGTAATGACAGATATGGGCCAGCGGATGAACAGATCAGCTGTCCGTATGTAGTGAAGGCTGTTGGACAGCTTCGCAAGTTGAGAAGCTGTCCACCCGCCTGTTAGTACATGGAGCCCTATGAGCCTACCTAGGTTTAGCATTCAACAAAGAATACCAAGAGAACAAAGCAAATTTGATTATAAAAGTATATTGGAAAGTTGTTAAAATTGCGTGCCCTATCTAAATCATGAATGTTTAATTTTGACTTTTCTGTCCCTTTAACCCAAAAATTATTGTCAAGGTAATTCTAAAAGGAAATGACATATATTTTGTATTATTTGAAACACTCACACATTTTATTGCTATTCTCATTGAGAAGTATTTCCTCATAAATTGAAATACCACTGTCAAATTGTCTCATTGCACGATAATAGTGGAGATTAGGTGATGCAAAACCACTTGAAAACCACACAATAACCTAATCCTCTAGTGTATTTCTAATGAAATGTAATAACTTCAGATTTGATAACCCCACAAAATAGATCTCTGTATTTTTGATGAATGTCTGCATTCCGTGTGCTTCTGCTTTATCTTAAAATCTGAAAATTATATAGGAAAAAAACCTAGCTGACTGAAATACTAACTTAAATTGACAGTGTTCTGTCATTTTTTTCTCTCCTTCATTGTGTTCCCAATTATCTATTTTTTTTGGTAGAATATATTATATTGATCACAAACTGTCGCTTTACCTTTATTTTGACATCTGAAATAGCTGATTTTGTCTGTTGTTTTCCCACCAATATTGAAAATTTCAGCAGCTTAAGTATTGGTTATAGAAAAATTAGACGTTAAAGATTAAATCATGCCCCCAGTGAGTGTATATCAGATATTCTAAAATGTTTCCATTGTTGTCTCTATGTATTGGTGTTTGAGTAAACAGTGATAAATAAGATATGGAGGACTTTGTGTAAATAATTAGACAGACAAGCTAATTAGGTCTGCTCTGCCTAAAGCTCAGCCAATTTAATTGGGTTGTAGTTTCAATTTGCATAATTAACTATTTCATATACAAAAAATAAACCTAAAGAAACTATTTCTCATATATTTTATACCCTGCAGCTGGTATAACAAGTCATTGGAAACACATTAAGTTTAACAGTACACTGTCCCTTTAAATATTGCCCAGACATAAACTATGCAGAAATGCCATATATTATTTTTCCCTTTTTTCTTAGTGTTACCAGTTTTGGCATTTTCTTGTGTCAAAAAGATCTCCAGAAACACATGAACAACACTTCAATATTTGCAATGCCTAGTGCTGACTTATACACATGGGAAAAGGAACAAGTAAGTATTAATCAGTTTTAAGTCTTTTGCTACTTTGAGTTATGAGAGTTTTTATACTATAGTTCTACTATGCTGAAAGTGTAGGCCTGTAGTAGTTTGTATATTTGTGTTTAGTTCTATATTCATATTGCTATTAAGATGTTATGAATGCATTCCTATAGACTTGATAGTAATACAATGTCTTAACTGCAGTGACCATCTAACAGGGAAAAGTAATTAAAGAATAGAAAGCTGATAACAATGTAGATGGAAATAGTTTTACAAAACATCCCTTTTATTCATGCACACAGGATATAGATATAGAGTGTTATACATGTACCAAATCCAACATTTACATGTCTGATGATAGAACTTTCTCCAAGTGATGTGTCATAGTTTCCGGGACTTTGGAATGTAAACAGAGTAGAGTTACCAATATTGCACTGATGTGGAGAAGGAATAGTATATGGGTGTATAGTGGCAGACACTCACTTCCATTCTTAATGATCAGTCCTGGATACAGCAGTGGTTCTTGCACACAATGGTACTGTACCCTGCAGTCAGGACAGGACATGAAGTATGTGAAAGCAAATCATGGGCAGCTTGTGCAATGCTATGACTTTAAATTGAGCCAGGAGAGGGTGTCAACAGTTTATTTGTATGTGGTTTGCAGAATAATAATATGGTCATTTGTAGTGTGGCTGCACTCTTCAGATAGTGTAGGCATGAAAGGGAAAACATATACTAAAACAATAAAAATGTATTGAGATGATTATTTTTCAACATACTTATTCACCACCACATGTTAACAGTTATTAAATAGTAAATGTATTTTTAAAAAGGAAGGTTGAAACTACTGGTACACAAGATCTTCCCTGTGTTCATCCCCCCCCCCCCCACCACAGCATTGTCACTAAATTTGTTTCCTTCCATTACCTGAGAGGTTTTATTAATAACAGCTGATATATGACAGTTGTTTAACATCTTTCAGTGCATACTTTGAGACTAATAAAAAAAAAAACAGAATGTCAACTGATTGTCAATATCAAGTCATTACTTAGCTACTGTGATTCTAAAAGGAAATTCTACACTTCACAATAATGTTTAATGTACTTACTTCCTGCAGACCTGATAGTTACATGTTCCAGTCAAAAACTCTTAGGCCCATATTTATCAAGCTCCGTACGGAGCTTGAAGGGCCGTGTTTCTGGCGAGTCTTCAGACTCGCCAGAAACACAAGTTATAAAGCAGCGGTCTAAAGACCGCTGCTCCATAACCCTGTCCGCCTGCTCTGAGCATGCGGACAGGAATCACCGGAAATCAACCCGATCGAGTACGATCGGGTTGACTGACACCCCCCTGCTGGTGGCCGATTGGCCGAGAGTCAGCAGGTGCAATGTTAAATGCGGAGAGCGTATTGCTCTCCGCATTTAGCGAGGTCTTGCGGACCTGATCCGCACTGTCGGATCAGGTCCGCAAGACCTATGATAAATAGAGGCCACAGTCTCCAATTGGTTTGGATCACCTATAAAGTAATTTTAAAATGTATGTGACATCTTGAATCTATTTTAAATTCCTATGGCATAGAACACTGTATTATTGTATTAAGCAGAATTAAGCAGAAGTGTTGACAGTATACAGCTTAACAGGAAGCCCCAATACACTGGTTGAAAATCAACGATTGTTTAATATGCATGCCATCACTGACACAAAGTAATTTACAGTACACATAGCATTACTGATTAACCTTATCAATGTCCATTAAAATGTCCTGCCTAAACAAATTCATCCGTTATCAGCTACCTGGAAAATCATGTCTTGAAATGCATTGTTCCCTATGATACGGTAATATTTATTTGATAGTTCTATTAAAATTTGAATTTGAAACCTAAGGGCATTCTGCCACTATAAATCAAGTTTACGTAGCTCTTTCTGTAACTAAAAGTTACTTAAGGATACCAGATGAAATTTAGAAAATACACAATACCTTTAGAAAGTACACAGAACAATACCTCATATTTCAATATTTCCATCTTGGAGATACATTTGTAATTGCACTGTTATCTAGTGCAGTATTAGCTATATGCATATATAGCATATCTGACATAATTATTGTAACTCATATATATTATGTATAATGTCTATATTTTGTTAATGACAAGGGTTATACAGAGTTGAACTGCTTCTGGAGTCAAATCTTAGTTATAAACAAATAACGTACACCACACCAATTTGTCCTAGTATATGATGTATGTAAGGTGGAAATTGTCCAGATACCTATTCTATAAAACTAACTAATACCGGTTTATATTCTTTTATTTCATTGAGAAAATCTTTTGATTCATATCTTGACATTGCTGGAAATGCTCATCCACAAGATCTCCAGACAACATTCAGAACATAACAGAAGGGTTATAATTGCAAAACTTTGATGAATTTCAAAATAAGAAAAGTGCACTGCCATAAGATATCGGCATATTTTGTGCCATAAAGTGTAAAAAAAATAAAAACATTGAACTGAATTTGTTTAATTATCTCCTCCTCTTCTTGTGCCCCACTGTGAAGGAGCTCAAAGGAACGTCTGTTGTGATGAAATATTGTGTCTTTCAAAAGAATATCAAGCCCACAATTCAGACCGTATCGTACCAATTCCTCAACACGGAAATCCTGGAGTCGGGACATCCCATATGTTACCATTTTTAAAAGGAAAAATAAATCCTTTAGATAGAAAAGTAACAATACTCCCTGCTTTTCCTGGTCCTTCTTCTGTGGGATATGTAATGTCTGATTAGTGAAGGAAAATAGAAGCATTACATGCTCATATAGTGATGCTGGTGAGATTTGGTTCCACATAAAATTCTGATGTGAGCTTTGGAACTACCCAACAGAAGGACAGCACCAAAGCTCACGATAGAATTTACACGCATGTTTATGCATTCAGGCTTTCTGGTCTCCCAGAACAAATCTCAATTAGCATCCTTACAAGAAAGCACTGCGAGAAACTATACGGATGTATTCCTTCTCAAATGCAACAAAAGTGGGACATATTTACACCTACCCCCAACTTCTGGAGTTGAAAAATAAGTTACATTTAGTCATTTTTCAAAAACTATTTCCAACAGATATTTTTTTTTAATAACTAAAATATGATCTCTGTTATTTTTAGACACAATGAAAAAGTTATTCTTTAGATAAATGCTTTTAAAAAAAATAATGTTAAAAAAAGGGGTTTATGCACAAAAATAATAATAAAAAGATGGTTTTCTTGTTGCTAAAAAAAGGCTTTATAAAAAAAACAGGTATAGAAACAAAATATTTCAGTACCATATTTTTGGTTTACTGACTTGTGGAAAGTAAGCTTTAGTCACTGCTTTTTTATATAGTTTAACTCAATTGTTCCTGTTTGGTTTAGAAAATATTTTGAGCTTCTTTTTCTACAACAAAATATGTGATTTTCCCTTAAATTCATTCATTAGAATAATGTTTCGGATCTGATAATTCACGTTTCATTTCTTGGATTTCTATCTGTTTATTTAATGGAAGGAATTTGTTTTTGGAATTAAAGGGACATTCCAGCCAAAATTGGAATGCAAACAGGTGAATTTCAGTTATTGCAACATATATGTATTGGCAAAAATGCTTCTAGTAAAAGCTATAGCTGTTTCAAGTGTGTACTTAAGTATGCTCTGTGCACCAGCGTTTTAAACACAGCACTTGCTTATAGGTGCTTGTATCATCTGGTAATGACTCAGTTTGCATCATTGCTGACATAAATGTTTATTTGCAAATATGTAATGCATCTATGTGCATTTCAGTTTTCACCGGTATGTCCCTTTAAACTCAAATGTATTACATTCAATTTTAAAAAGTTTCCAATTTACTTATTTTATCAAATTAGTTTTGTTCCCATTGTATTCTTTGTTGAAGAGATACCTAGGTAGGTGTCTGTAGAACTACATGGCAGGAAATGGTCCTGCCATTTAGTGCTCTTGCAAATGGATAACCTTCTCCAGACATCTGCACGCTCTTGAGCATACGTCCCTACTTTTCAACAAAGATTCCAAAAGAAAAAAGAAAGATTGAGAATAGAAGTAAAATAGAATATTGTTTAAAATTGCATGTTCTATCTGAATCATGAAATAACAAAACGGAGTTTCATGACCCTTTAATTTGCAGCATTTAAATACCAATCATTAAAGGGACATTCCAGCCCAAATTAAAATGCACATGGATGCATTTCAGTTTTGAATAGAATCATTTATGTAATATACATGTTTTAGCAAAAATGCTTCTAATAAAAGCTATAGCTGTTTAAAATGTGTATTTAAGTATGCACCGTGCACCAGCATTTTAAACACAGCACTTGCTCAGAGAGCCTAAGTTGCTTTTATCAGCTGGTAATGACTCAATTTGTTAATGGCTCACATGATACAAGCCCCACTGATGTTCTGAGCAGTTGCAGTATTTAAAATGCTGGTTCACTGAGAATATCTAGTTTAGCTTCACATGCACGTGCAGAGAAAAATGCTCACAATAAAACTGTGATAACTTTTATCAGACGCATTTTTGCCAATACATGTATATTGCAAATTTGTTTGTATTCAAAGATGTAATTCATCTATGTGCATTTAAATTTTGACTGGAATGTCCCTTTAATTCATATTAAACAAACAGACTTCTATAATTAACCAACTTATTTAGTTTTAAAAATATTTCTATTACCAATTTTTTTTATCATGGTGTATTCTTTATATTTAATTTTTTTTTAAATTTATTTAAATAAACTTTATTAGTTGTTTGTTTTCTTATTTTGTTATTTTTTGATGTTCTAAATTTCACATTTTTCCTACTACTTGACTCTTTCACTCATTCGTTTTCAAGCCAACATTTCAAGCATTCCACTAATGTTACCTTGAAAATGCAGACAGAAGTAACAAAAATATTACAATTTACTACAGGATTTGGGTGAAAAGACCAAAGAATACTGGAATCCTTACAAAATCTGTTGTTATTTGGAGCATTAAAATACAAAAGCACTCCAAAAGCAAGTGAAACTTGTGGGCACCCACAGATGCACCTTATAACCAAGCCTTGGATGAGAAGAATTTTAGTTTTTTTTGGACATAGGTTGACACTGTGCCAATTCTGTGAGATCTGCTGCAGAATTTATAAAGGTTAAAATCCCATTATAAATCCTGTAGCTATAAATCCTATAACTTGTATAGAATAGATTATCCACTCATGCTGTGAATAAAATTCCACAGTGTCCTCTGCAGCTTGCTTAGGGCCATTTACTACATTTATGGCTGACAAGGTATGAAAGTGCAAGGTTTATTCAGTTTAATGCTGTATTATATATAACATAATTATATTTAAACACTCATTTGAATGGTATCTTTTTCATTTCATATCCCCACATACACTACTATACCAAAACATTCTAAATACATTTTATTTACAATAAATTTACATTATTTAAAGTATACTCAATGTTGTTTTTTCCCCACTAAATATTTGTATATGTCTTTTAAAAAATGGTACTAGGTATCATTATAACAAATCTCACAATTTATAATATTTTAACTTTGATTAGAAACATTTTTTTCTATAAACAATTTCACTAACTTATTTCACTTCTTGTTTAAATCAATGTTGCCCATATTTTAGTGAGATAAGGTTTACATTTTTGTAGAGTTTTTCAGTGAGATATTCTTATCCATTTGCTTAGAAAAATCTGAGATTACATGCAAAACTGACCTTTAATACAATTACCATAATTTTATTCTGACCTTTTTAAAATTCTGACCACTATAGAGCCTGTTATCACTACCAACTGAGAGAGAAATCGGAAATCAGTCTTGGGATCTACTGGTCAGCAAATAGTTTTTTTTCTGATAGATCCCAATCTACCTTTGGCAAATCTACCTGTTCAATGATAAGTTTAAAAGTGCATGTGACCTGCTTCCGATATGACAGTAAATCTGGTAATCCGTACGTGCAATAAGGAATGTCACATGATGCATCACTTACAGCATTTGGAACGTGTTTGAGTCTAGACTGAGACTGCAAATTTATGTACTGCCAGTCAACTTTATTTTCTGCTAATGCAGTACAAATCATTTAAATTTCAACTTTTATCTGTTTTTATATAACAAAGGATATTATTTTCTATGGTACTAAGTTGTAAATCACAGGGTTTTTTCCCCCCTTTTTTCTATTTGAATCTTAGAGTATTGTCTAGCTGCCTGTTAAATGAAGATTGACAGATATATTCTAGCGGGGACTGCATATTATTATGCACTAGCCCCTTGTAATTTGTAGGTAATTTATCAAACAATGACAGTTTAAATGTGTCATTTAAATAAATACAACATCAAACAAAAGTCTAAAATGTATTAAACTTATATTGCATAAAGTTCTATAAAATAATCAATGTAAATGAGAGGTTATTGATAAAGTTATTCACAAATTATTTACAATTTGTAATATGTATTTCAGTTTGTAGTAAGGTATTTTGCAAAAAAACTAATTGAAACAGCTACAATTTAAAGTCACTCTTTGTTAGAATAATTTCATTTCACAGCATCTGAGGGGCTACTAAGCAAGCATATCTTGGGCATGTTTACATTTTTGTTGTACTTCAGAGTGTAATGCAACAAAGCTTTCTCACTCAGTTTGCAAAACATTAGTTTCAGTCTTGACAATAAAAAGCTGATTAGATATTTATAAACCTTACAAGTTATGTTTTATTTAAAAATGTAAATAATATCATCAATGCAGTTTATACTTTATTTTTATTTTTTATTTTTTTGAGGTTCAGTATAATGCATACAAACAATACAGATCAGTATAATATGAGGATTGAGCAATACATGTGTTATATAAACAAATATTCAAAAACACAAGAAAAAAAATCAAAAGAAAGATCTCACAATCTAATATACAGGAAGTATGCCAGATTAGCTATAAACCTTCCACTTGACATGCTAATGTTAAATCAGAACTATAGAAGGGTGACTTGCCAAAAGAGACCACTTTTGGGTCTCAAATGACTAAACCTCTCTTTTTTTTTTAAATGAGAGCTTTATTAACCATAATATAGAACCTCTAAAACTATATAATAATGAAAAACTAAAACTGAGGTGTAAACTTAGTCTACATGGATATTAATGGCCTCTCTTGGATTATCTAAGCTATGATAAAACCCCTGGACCCAAATTGTAGTAATAATTTTACGAGCTTATCATATAATAGTTCTTGAGGGCTACTAATAAAAGGGTTTTATTAATACTGTATAAAATACAGTATATGAGAGAACAAATGAATATGTAAAACAATAATCTATAGCTGCTGTATATGGAACATCAACCCAGACATTTATAGCTCAGAGGAAGGCATATGATTGCAAGTTTGCCTTGGCAAACAACTTTGCATTTATAGGTAGAACACACGTAGCAGAGTATTGTACATAGGGCTATAAGAGGGAAACTATAAGAAGGGAGTTTAGCAATAAAATCTCCAGCCAATAAGGCTTATAATACTAAAGTATAAGACCAGGAGTAGCTTAAAAATAGGACTGAGTAAGACCTCCTGTGAGAAGATTCTTTCTCTCTCACGTTCCAGCAAATCCGGTGAAGTCTCAGGCTTTTCTGAAGTGTGTTTCAGATCTAGAGCTTTCAGGGGTAATAATACCAGTTCCATTTCAGGAACAGGGTCTGGGGTTTTATTCAAATCTATTCATTGTTCCAAAGAAAGGAAATTCATTCAGGCCAGTTCTGGATCTGAAGTTTTTGAATCGCTTTGTAAGAGTCGCAACTTTCAAGATGGTGACTATAAGGACTATTTGCCTTTTGTTCAGCAAGGTCATTATATGTCCACGGTAGACTTACAGGATGCATATGTTCACATTCCGAGAGAACGATTCATTTGGTTTCAGATGGACAATATCACAACTGTGGCATATGTCAATCTTCAGGGTGGGACTCACAGTCCCCTAAATGTGAAAGAAGTATCTTGGATACTTTCTTGGGCAGAATCCAGCTCTTGTTTAATTTCTGTAGTGCATATCCCAGGTGTAGACAATTGGGAAGCGGATTACCTCAGCCGTCAGACCTTACATCCGGGGGAGTGATCTCTCCATCCAGATGTATTTTGTCAGATTGTACAGATGTGGGGTCTTCCAGAAATAGAGCTGATGGCTTCTCATCTAAACAAGAAACTTCCCAGGTACCTGTCCAGGTCCAGGGATCCTCAGGCGGAGATGGTTGATGCTTTAGCAGTTCCTTGGTTTTATCAACCTGCTTATATCTTTCCGCCTCTAGTTATTCTTCCAAGAGTGATCTCCAAGATCATTATGGAACAATTGTATGTGTTTCTGGTAGCACCAGCATGGCCTCACAGGTTTTGGTATTCGGATCTTGTTTGAATGTCCAGTTTCCAGCCTTGGCCACTTCCTCTAAGACCAGACCTTCTGTCTCAAGGGCCGTTTTTCCATCAGGATCTCAAATCTTTAAATTTGAAGGTATGGAAATTGTTGCTTAGTGCTTAGTCATAGAGGTTTCTCTGACTCAGTGAATAATACTAAGCTACAGGCTCGTAAGTCTGTTTCAAGGAAGATTTATTATTGAGTTTGGAAGACATATATATCATGGTGTTCCTCTCATAAATTCTCCTGGCATTCTTTTAGATGGTTTTGATAAAGGTTTGTCTGCAAGTACTTTGAAGGGACAAATCTCTGCTCTTTCTGTTTTATTTCATAGAAAGATTGCTAAGCTTCCTGATATTCACTGTTTTGTTCAGGCTTTGGTTCGTATAAAGCCTGTTATTAAATCAATCTCTCCTTCTTGGAGTCTTAATTTGGTTTTGAAGACTTTGCAGGCTCCTCCTTTTGAGCCTATGCATTCTTTGGATATTAAACTACTTTCTTGGAAAGTGTTGTTTCTTTTGGCTATCTCTTCAGCTAGAAGAGTTTTTTGAATTGTCTGCTCTCTCTTGTGAGTCTCCTTTTCTGATTTTCCATCAGGATAAGGCTGTTTTGCGGACTTTGTTTAAATTTCTTCCTAAGGTTGTGAAGTCTAACAACATTAGTAGAGAAATTGTTGTTCCTTCCTTGTGTCCTAATCCCAAGAATGCTCTTGAAAGATCTTTGCATTCTTTGGATGTTGTGCTTTGAAATATTATGTTGAAGCTACTAAAGATTTCAGGAAGACTTCTAGTCTATTTGCTGTCTTTTCTGGTTCTAGGAAAGGTCAGAAAGCTTCTGCCATTTCTTTGGCATCTTGGTTGAAGCTTTTGATTCATAAAGCTTATTTGTAGGCGGGACAGTCCCCACCTCAGAGGATCACAGCTCATTCTACTAGATCAGTCTCCACTTCGTGGGCTTTTAAGAATGAAGCTGCAGTTGATCAGATTTGCAAAGCAGCAACTTGGTCTTCTTTGAATACATTTACTAAATGTTACCATTTTGATGTATTTGTTTCTTTTGAAGCATTCTTTGGTAGAAAAGTTCTTCATGCAGCTGTTTCAGTTTCATTATTCTGCAAATGTTTTAAGTTTTTTTCTTTCAGTTTATGAGAAAAACTTATTTTTTGTGGATTTAATTTTTTCAGCGGAAAATGGCTGTTTTTATTTTATCCCTCCCTTTCTAGTGATTCTTCTGTGGGCTTCCACATCTTGGGTATTTCTATCCCATACGTCACTAGATCATGGACTATTGCCAATTACATGAAAGTAAGAACTTACCGGATAAATTCATTTTTTTCATATTGGCAAGAGTCCATGAGACCCACCCTTTTTCTGGTGGTTATGATGTTTTGTATAAAAGCACAATTATATTTCCAGTTCCTCTTTTTTGTATGCTTTTTTCTCCTTTTTGTATCACCCTACTATTTGGCTATTTGTTAAACTGAATTGTGGGTGTGGTGAGGGGTGTATTTATAGGCATTTTGTGGTTTGGGAAACTTTGCCCCTCCTGGTAGGATTGTATATTCCATACATCACTAGCTCAAAGAAATGAATTTATCAGGCAAGTTCTTACATAAATTATGTTTTTCACCTGTGCAAAACACTGGTGCACTTAATTTTGAATATACTCAGAGCCAATCCTGTGCAAACCTCTCTATTTAAGGCTGGCTGTTAGGCTGCATATTGTCTTCACATTGTTTCTGTTTTGTCACAAGCCAGAACCGGTTTCCTATACTTTAGTAACTACTTGGAGGAAGACTTCATCTTTGAACTTGCTACACAGTTTACAAGTTTGTTTCCTGCCTTGTGCAATCCTGCACTTCAGCTTTCAACAGGAGGAAGACTTTACCTTTGATTCTGCTATACAGTTTACAAGTTTGTTTCCTGCCTTGTGCAATTCCTGCACTTCAGCCATATTCAAGAGAAAGACTTTACCTTTGAACCTGCTACTTGTGCAAATCCCTGCACTTCAGTTATTACCAGGAGAAAGACTTTACCTTTTGAATCTGCATCTCTGCTTACTTGTTTGTTCTTTTCCACTTCTGGCGTATGTGGACATAACATACCTGAATAGTACATATTTAAAATACCCTGCAAGTATATGCTCATTCAAAGTATTTTGCTATTTAAATAAATATGTTACCTTTTCAATCTATATGGCTTCTACTAATCTTGTAAAGAAACTGTTCCAGACAATGAGGCTCTCACAAAATACCCTGAGACAGAACATGACAAAATGTGTCTAGTTGCTAAATAATTGCAAAATGCATGTACTGTTTTGTTATATTAAACTAATGTCACTGGATATAATTAAATTTGCCTCTGCAATCTTGCAGAAATGAACAAGCGGCAGACCTTTGGTGTTCCAGGGTTTTCTCAAGGCTTGGTCAGAATTTTTTTACATAAACCATGACTGAGTATGCAGAATGATTGCCCATGTAAATTAAAACATTTATGTGATGCCGGTAACCTTTACAGTGGAAGTTGTTCTATGTGTTGAGAAGTTAATAGTTGAGAGATGTGGTTCCATTAATTTCAATAGAGCTGATCTAGCCACTCACAGTCTTTTGAGGGCTGGATAAAAATCTTTATGAATTCCCTGTGTCCAGAACTAGACAGATTATCTAACAAGAATATTGCAGAATATAAGAAAAGTTCAAAATATTTTAATAATTTTCACCACAAATTCAATTAAGATATCTAGTGGATTATAAACCCTGACACCCAACTATTTTCCTGCAAATCTAAAGCTCACAGAACATTTTTCTAGGATTGATCTGTTTTCAATTTCTGAATCTCTCTCTCTATTCTTAAAGTAGATGCAGGAATCAAGGAAATCCTGATATCGGACCACGCAATCATTTCATTATCATTTCCTTCCCTAGTTAATACACAAAACAAAACGCAATCACTATCCTTCCCTCGTTATCTCTGTAATATTCCTATATTTGTATTATGGTTAAAACAGAAATGAAAGGATCATTGCACTCATAATATCTCGTATTTTAACAGAAATCTTTTGGGAGGCGTCCAAAGCAGTTTTACATGGCGAAATTAAAGCTTACTTGAATGTTTGTAATAAAAAGAATAGGGCTTTTGAAATTCAATTAGCTAATCAAGTCAGAAATGCATATAAAAAAATACTTTGCTGATCGGTCCGCTGTAAATTGGAATAAATATTTAGAAATGAGGAAACAGAGGGACTTATTTTTACAGCAAAAATTACAAGAAGAAGAAGCAAAATTTAATTCACTTCAGAGGTTTCCATGGATGTTCGGCAAAGCACTTATCCAGGCTTGTTAAAAAATAGAAAGAAAAAATGTTTTATACCATCTATTAAAAGTGGAGATAGCCGATATATGGATTATAGAGAAATTAGTAAGGTATTTTACTTCTACTATCAACAACTCTTTTCAGAATTAGACATGAATACTCAAAATCAGGACACTTTCTGGTCAAACATCAAGCTTCCCCAGTTACAGAATGAGGTTCTTAATATTCTTAATGCCCCCATTACTAAGGAAGAGATTAGTAAAGCGATAGAGAAATCTAAATTAAATAAAGCTGCTGGTCCAGATTGTCTACCTGCAGAATATTATAAATGTCTATCTGAAGAACTGATTCCAACTCTTGAGAAACTCTTTAACAGCTATTTTATTTCCGATAATCCAGTATCTTTTTTTTCTCAGCTGCAAATATTTATTTGATCCTTAAGAAAATTAAAAATCTGGAGCACCCTGCTTCTTACAGGCCCATATCTGTGCTTATCACAGATTATAAAATATTAAGTTAAATTATTTCCGCAAGAGTTTCTAGCCTAGATAAGCTTATCCATCCGGACCAGACTGGCTTTATGACGCTTAGAAATCCAGCAAAATATCTACGTAAAATAACTACATTTTTAGATTACTGTGGAATGTAGAACAACCTAAGAAAAAGAGTATCTTTCAAGACATACCGATCCTTACTTTAGATGCAGTCAAAGCATTTGATTCTATCTCATGGGGACACCTGTTAATGGCCTTAGCTAATTTTGGATTTAAGAACTATTTTTTCTAATTTATTCATAAGCTTTATCATCATCCAATATCCTTCCTTCTCAATAATGGGGCTTTATCCGCCAAAATGACACTTAGGAGAGGCACTAGACAGGGTTGCCCACTATCACCTCTTCTTTTTAACATCACCCTTGAACCATTAGTGGTCTGATTAGGGGAGATCCTAACAGGGATTTTGTTTGAAAAACTTTATTATATTTACTAATATTTTTGACAAATACACATCAATCAATACCGGACACTCTTCAGTGTCTTAATGAGTTTAGCTCTTTCTCGGGCAATAAAATCAATCTACAGAAAAGTGAACTCATGTGGGTGATTAAACTCATGTTTATAGAGAAACCTATCAGCCAATCGGAATTAAAGGTGAAAAAATCCTATTGGCTGATGCAATCAGCCAATAGGATTGAGCTTCAATCCTATTGGACTTTTTCCTCCTTGGTTTCGTGGTCTGATATCAAAATCTGTATACAAAAAAATTATAAATGGTAATACCTCTATATCTTTAATTTATGATATCATGCTTACTAAACAAAGCCTACTATATTTAGATAATCTCTGCAATATATGGTCACCTGTGTTTCCTACAATAGATTCTGATAAAATAAAATAAAAAAAAGCTTTGCTACTCTTTTTAAGTGTGAAATATCCATGAGTTGGAAGGAATCACATATGAAACTTACAAACAATTATTATTTATCCCTGCTCAAAATTTCAAAATTCTACCAAAGTAAACTTTGTGCCTGCTATCGATGTACTAATCCTAAAGCCGACCCCCTTCATATGTTTTGGCTCTGTCCTAAAATCAATCATTTATGGTTAAAAATGTAATTTTGGTTTAATAAACTTTATATAATATCTCTCTCCTGCCTGAAGACATCTTTTTGTTATATATACAGAACCATAGAGCTAGCTTGCAGATAAATATTCGAAATACCATTATACTAGTCGTCAGACATTATATAGTCAAAAATTGGAAAGCTAAGCATGCCCTAGACCTTTCACAGGTTTTTAAGGGAATTCAAGCACAAATTGTTTATGAATCATTCCATCTTCATTCAGTTACGGTGAAAAAAAAAAACATTTTTGATGGGATGGCTTCCTATTATCAAGTTGCATCCAATATCTATCCAAAAGCAGGTTTTATTCCCCTTTTTATCTTCTATCAGTTTTTCAGAATTGGTTCTATTAGATCTATTTCCACATTCGTGGATTACTAATTATAGAGAGGTGCATTAAGAAGTTTTCGGCTCAGATTCTCAGCTAACCAAGTCTTTTCATATTAGTGGACCACATGTAGAGATAAGATTAAGACATTTTTTTTTCTTGCTTTGTTCTTAAAATGTAAAAGTAATATGGGATGGTTAATATTGCTTAAGATTAACTCATTAAATTAATTTGGCTGTGAAATCTTATATTGCGAACAATTTGCGCTTTAGAGGCATTTCGGAAGAAATTCCAGTGGCAGACTTAGAGAAATTCCTCACTGAGTTCTGTGAATATTTAAAAGCACTTAAATCCCCAAATGAGAACATGATTGACAGAGCCCATAGACTCCCTAGAGGGAGGAACATTTCAACAGAAAAACCATGGGATGTTATTGCAAGATTTTACTTCTTCATATACAAAGAACAAATAATGAGAGCCATCTTGTCCAACCCAGATTTGCCAGAACACTTTCAAAATATACACTAGATACCTTAGACAACTGGGGATCAGATATAGATGGGGCTATCCAACTAAGCTCCTGATTCATAAAGACAGCTGTCTTTATACTGCAGAAACTCCAACTAAAGGTTAAAAACTTCTGAAGGATTGGTCTAAAGAAGAAGACTCCATGGCACAAGATACATCCCCACTAACAACCGGGGTGAACATCTCATTCGGCCACCATCGGCTCTCAGGCACTTAGCCTCTGAATGGTGACCTTTACCGAAGTGACTGTCAGCTGGGAAACATCAGACCTTTGCCATTAACTCCCCTCCAAGACAACCACATACCACAGACTTGTCTCCTAAAGACCAAGCAGCAGACTCTTCAGCGTGAGTGAGTGTTAAGTATCACTGCAAACACTTGTAACATGTAAATCTACTATACTTTAGAGAGACTACAGGTCTTAGACAGATTGATTTAAGTGTACTTAATACTAGTTTATAAATTATAATGAGACATGGCGCAAATAAGTTATATATCACACCGACCCGCAATGTCTCTTAGTCCAATGTTGATTGTTGTTGTTATAGATTTTTGAATGTACAATTTTTACAGGTCTTCGACAAATTGGTTTAAGTGTACTCAATGCCAGTTTATAATTTGCACTGAGATATTGCTGGTCAGATTAGATGGAGGAATCAGCCTTGAACACATGGGTTATTTATACCCTATTCCTGCATACTTTCTTGTGTGGAGGCTCAAATAGTCTATTGATCAGACTGACTCGCAATGTATCTTAGTCCAATACTGATTGTTGTTCTTATAGATCTTTGAATGTACAATTTTTAAATTCCAAACTGTTTTTATACATGGTCATGCAGGCCTGAAATGACCGGGATTCTATTATGGGGTGTTAATACCCTAAGCTAGGTCTAGGCCCTTGATCTAAAACCAGACCGCGATACGGTCAGGACAGGCTAGCATTACCATTAAGTTTGAATCTTGTTTCTTATGTTCATTGTTCCCCTAAGTTTAATTAATGATTTGAATGTTAAGTACCACTGCAAGCACATGAAGCATGTAGCTATGCTACACCTTGGAGAGGCCACATTTTCTTGATAAACTGTTTTCTATTATGATATGTTAAATCCCTAAGCTAGGTTTAGACTCTTAATCAAAAACCAGTTTGTGATATGACCAGGACAGGCTAGCATTACCATTAAGTTTAAATCTTGTTTCTTATGTTCATTGCTCCACTGAGTTTAATTAATGATTTGAATGTTAAGTACCACTGCAAACACTTGTATCATCTAACTATGCTAGCCCTTGGAGAGGCTACATTTCCTTAACAAATATGTACCTTATAAAGGCTTGCATCTTACATTGAGACTTTGCTAGTCTGGTTAGCTGGAGGAATCAGCCTTCAAATAGCGGGTTGTTTATACCCAACCTCTACATATTCTCTTATGTGGAGGTGAGACTATGGCATAGGTTAGACTGGCTAGCAAGGTTTCCTAGTACAGTGTGGATTGGAATTATTATAGACTCCTGAAATGTACAACTTGTAAATTAAATGATGTTCTAATTATTGGTCATGCTGGCCTGAAATGACTGGGATCCAATGTTCGGCTATTCGAGGTATCAGCATCCTAAAACAAACTTAGACCCTAAATCAAGGACCAGATTTTGATACAGCCAGGACAGACCAGCATCACCATTCTGTTTAATATCTGTGTTTTATGTGTATTATTCCTCGGAGTTTAATTAATGCTTTATGTTATATTACCATGGCTTTTAAATCTATGATTAGCAGAGTGTAATATAGTTGCTGCCTTTTTGTTTATGTGAAGTTGAGATTAGAGGAATTGCACATATGTAAGTAACAATCCATAAAGTCTAAATATTATAATCCTCATATGCATATAACTTAATGAGTCATTCTTATCACGATCACCTTCCCCTCAATATGGTACCTTGGTGTAAAGATAGATGTTCATAGACAAACTTATACTACCCTCACATCATGCAACAAAATGGTCCTAGAATAACCTGTAACCACTACAGCCCTAATTTATTAATTAGTCAACAAAACTCATTCGACAGATGCCAGGATCTTCATATAGTAGAGATGAGATTGTACACTTTTAAGTTCATCACATACCCTAGGCTTAGCTAACTTGTAGGCTTACATATAGGAACCCCAAACCAATGCATATTGACTGTGACTGGTACTGTAAGTCATAGATATTCTATTGGATTCCTGACCATGGTAGCGCCCAATACATTTCATCACCAATATGACAACTGAAAAGGAAAATTAGCCTACCCCCTACTATCTATAGCATGCCTAATTTGGCGTCTAGGTCTAGATCCTTTTTTCACATTTCCCACTTCTTACTCTCCCAATCTCTTTCTACTCCACTTCACCCCCTCCCTGTTTTTTTTTTTGCTATAAAATGACTCAGTTAGCCACCCTACACTTCACAACACTGAACACTAAGGGATTAAACTCCCCCACTAAGCGCAGCTTACTGCAAAACTTGCTAAAATCATTACAATTGGAAATAGTTTATTTTCAAGAAACTCATTGGGCAACCTCCCACATCCCGACACTTAAATTCTTACAATTTCCAGTAGTATATAACTCCACCTTTCAAGAAAAGAGTAGAGGAGTTACTATCATGATCAATAAAATTGTAGCCTTCCAACCGATACATGTTGAGCAGGATACGTTGGGACGCTTCCTTCTCCTGATATGCCAATTGTATAATAGTACCTTCACTCTAGTTAATATTTACACCCCAAATCAGGGACAGACAGCTTTTCTAAGGAAAACCCTCAATCTTGTAGAGAGAATTAAGCAGGGGACTGTGGTTTTGGGAGGAGATTTTATTTTAGTATGGGACCCTCTGATTGACAAGAGACTCCCCACCAACAAAACCTTAGATAACTACCAGAACAACAGCTCCCAAATTTAGAAATCTTATTTTCCAGCACTCTTTATATGATGTCTGGCCACCCTGAGATCAGAGATTTTTTCTATTTCTCATCCCCTCATCAGTCTTATTCAAGACTTGATTATTTTTTGTCGACTCTTGGCCCTAAATGAGGTTCTGGACTCCAGGATCCACAGCTGCTCATGGTCGGACCATGATGCATTCTCATTCAAGCTCAAAGACGCAGGACCCTCCTTTTTTTTGAGGTTAACCTTGAGGGCCAAACCTTAAGGGGATACTGCATTTCCAAATCCACTTCCCTTAGGATGACTAGAACTGCCCCTTTGGGAAAATTAATGTGCAAGCTTAGATCTATAGAACTCCAAAATAAGGCGATCCCAACTCCGGCTGGGTCAGCAAAAATCTCTAGGCTGAAGGGCTTAATTAAAGACCTTGAACTCCAGAAAATCCAACTAGCCTTTTCCAAATTCAAACAACTCATTTATTACAAGAGTAATAAGGTTGACTCAATGCTAGCAAACAAACTTAAGAACCATACAGCATCAGCCAGAATTCCCTATATTGAACATGAGCGCAAGAGAGTGTATGCGCCAGCAGATATTGGAAATGCTTTTGCGGAATATTATGGCAATCTTTACAATATAGAATCTCATGAGAAACCTGATCAAGCCATGATAGCAGAAATGTCTTTTTACAAAAGCTTAATTTGCCCACACTTACGGATGAGGACAAAAATACTTTACTAGAACCATTCAATCCTAAGGAGGTGTCATTAGCCATTAAAATCTTGCAAAATAATAAAGCACCTGGCCCAGATGGCTTTCCGGGTCTACTATACAAAAAGTACAGTCAACAACTTGCACCGGTCCTACACTAGGTTTTCAATGATATCAAATCTGAAGGGCATATAATAAAAGAGAGTCTAGAGGCTTCTATTATAGCTATTCCAAAACAGTGGAAAGATACGTTTCTTTGTAGTAACTACAGACCCATATCATTGATAAATGTCGACACAAAATTATACTCAAAACTTTTAGCAGATAGACTAGCCAACCTATTGCCTTCCTTGATTCAGGTGGAACAGGTAGGCTTTACAAAAGGTTGACAGGGACCCAACAACACTAGGAGAATTCTCAATGTTTTCTTTGCTGCTAGCACGAGGGGAGTACCATTAACGGCACTGTCCTTGGATGCCGAGAAGGCTTTTGACAGGGTCTGGTGGGATTACCTTTGGGAGGTGCTGAAGGTGTTTGGCATCCCCCCACCAGTAATTTCGGTAATTAAAGTCCTATACTCCTCACCATAAGGCAAAATTAGAGGTATTGGATTCTGTTGCCCAGCCATTCCCATATCAAATTGTACTAGGCAAGGTGCCCCTTTCCCCCCTGATATTTGCCCTAGTAATGGAGCCATTGGCTCAAGCAATTCGGAAATCCACCTTGATTTCAGGCATTCCCTATGACACACATGAAGAAAAAACTGTTCTCTTTGTGGACAATGTCACTCTCCTTCTAACAAACCCTGCCTTATCCATATCTTCAGTGTTCCAATTGATTGAACTATTTGGCAAACTCAGTTACTATAAAACAAACATGACCAAAACTGAAGCATTTACCATCAATATTCTGCAAGACCAACTCACAGATCTACAGAGCCATTTTTTTTTAAAATATATTTTTTTATTGAGATTTTAGACAATTACAATGAAATACTTTTGTCCATTTACAGTAACAAAAAATATATATAATATATACAGGTTAGTATGGTACATAATAAGCTATACAACAGGTTTATGAACCTAAGATATATATGTCTGTAATGATTCCTTTGAAGGGAATAGTGAATAAATTGGTGTATAAGCACCTAATAAAAATCCCTCTATATATGACAATATATGACTGTGTATTAGAAACATTTAGGATTATAGGGTTGCTAAGGACGTATCTATTGATCAACCAATGAATAAGTAAGTGGACTGAGCTTAATGAAATCTCTTTTTTTTTTGGTAGGGGTAAGATTTAGTATGTAATAGTAAATAGAGAAAAAATAAAAAAATAGGGGGAGTTCAGCAGACAACAGCTGCCTGAAAGTTAAAGGGAGGGGTGAAAGTTAAAGGGAGGGAATTTTAATGATATTATTATAATGAGGCATGTTCACAAGCATGTTTCTCTTGGAATCAATATAAAGCCAATGAAATGCTTAAATAGAGGGTTAACACATATTCAAGAGATACACCATGAATAACCTTAAATTATAGAGCATATACAGAACAGTGATCTATTATCCAAAATATTAGTTACATATCCTCTATATGTAGCAATATGAGTTATTGCCTGGGAAATGTTAACGACAAACACATTGATGGAGTGCGGTCTGCATATATCACAATACCTATATATCTAGATCCTAATGAATGCATACAAATGTAACAATAACACAATAAGGAAATATACATAACTTAATGCTTATTATAGGCATGATGTGCATCTGTGGATGTTGACCAATAATGGAAGGATAGGTATGTTATGGACAGTATAGTATTTAAATCCTGGCGTAACTTAGTATTAAACCGCCAAAGACATAAACCCTATAGCTAACTAATGGCGTCGCAAAAATGGCATATAAAGGGTGCAAATAATATGGCATACTGAGAAAAGTACAGTATAGATCAGCCCCAGATATGGACATCAGATATGTAGATAACACTCAGTTTATATATAGTGACCTTGTATAGCAATATTGGCATATAGGGTTAATCTAGGCATGAGAGCACAAGAAATCTCCCAAGAAGCACATATTTATTCTATTAGGATAGGAGAAAGCCCATGTTATATTCCAGTCTCTGAGAAACAAGTGGGCTGTAATATATAGGGAGTTTAGAAACTACCATAGTTATAAGCATAATGCCATATACACACAAGAGTAAGCTTAGATGCGGTATCATGCAAAAAACATTATTATTTCTTAGCTAAGTGTTGCGTAAGGTAATGGTAGCACGAGTAGTTAATGGTATGAAATATACCATATCATGCTGCAGCATAATATATAGGAAAGTTATTGAGATGTGTATGCCATGAACTTTGTCTACTTGGTCAGCTCATTAGGTCCTAGTTAGCTATGATATAGGGGGCATATATGTCTCATTGTAGCTTAAAGAATGAGAGGATACATATGCTGGGGCTTGGCACCTGATAAGCATGGATTTGTTCATACCAAACTGTTGTGCAGAGAAGATCTGCAATGAAGATTTTACTGTAGTATAAACGCAAAGATTATAACAAAATGATAGAAATGTTTATCCTTGGGCCTCTTGCACTAGAAGGACATGTAAACTCAATTAAACATATAAGGAAGAGTACACACTTACACCTAGATTACGAGTTTTGCGTTAGAGACTATGCGGTGCTAACGAGCAGTTTATGCTCACCGCTCACTTACAGACAGCGCTGGTATTACGGGTTTTTACAAACCCGGCGTTAACTGCCAAAAAGTGATCGTAGAGCAAAATTTTGCTACACATCTCACCTCAATACCAGCGCTGCTTACGTTAATGGTGAACTGGCTGAACGTGCTCGTGCATGATTTCCCCATAGGAATCAATGGGGGAGAGCTGGCTGAAAAAAAACCTAACACCTGCAAAAAAGCAGTGTTTAGCTCCTAACGCAGCCCCATTGATTCCTATGGGGAAAATACATTTATGTCTACACCTAACACCCTAACATGAACCCTGAGTCTAAACACCCCTAATCTTACACTTATTAACCCCAAATCTGCTGCCCCTAACATCGCCGACACCTACATTATATTGATTAACCCCTAATCTGCTGCCCCCAACATCGCCGACACCTACATTTTATTTATTAACCCCTAATCTGCCGCCCCCAATGTTACTGCAACCTACCTACACTTATTAACCCCTAATCTGCCGCCCACAACGTCACCGCCACTATAATAAACATATCAACCCCTAAACCACTGCACTCCCGCCTCGCATACATTAATTAAATATTATTAACCCCTAATCTGCCATCCTCAACGTCGTCGCCACTATATTAAAGTTATTAACCCCTAAATCTAAGTCTAACCCTAACCCTAACACCCCCTAACAAATATAATTTAAATAAATCTAGATAAAATTACTATTATTACCTAAATAATTCCTATTTAAAACTAAATACTTACCTATAAAATAAACCCTAAGCTAGCTACAATATAACAAATAGTTACATTGTAGCTATTTTAGAATTTATTTTTATTTTACAGGCAAGTTTGTATTTATTTTAACTAAGTAGAATAGTTATTAACACCCCCTAACAAATATAATTTAAATAAATCTAGATAAAATTACTATTATTACCTAAATAATTCCTATTTAAAACTAAATACTTACCTATAAAATAAACCCTAAGCTAGCTACAATATAACAAATAGTTACATTGTAGCTATTTTAGAATTTATTTTTATTTTACAGGCAAGTTTGTATTTATTTTAACTAAGTAGAATAGTTATTAAATAGTTATTAAATATTTAATAAACTACCTAGCTGAAATAAAGACAAATGTACCTGTAAAATAAAACCTAACCTAAGTTACACTAACACCTAACACTACACTATAATTAAATTAATTCCCTAAATTAAATACAATTAAATACAATTAATTAAAATTAGCTAAAGTACAAAAAACCCCCACTAAATTACAGAAAATAATAAACAAATTACAAGATTTTTAAACTAATTACAGCTAATCTAATCCCCCTAAAAAATAAAAAAAGCCCCCCAAAATAAAAAAAAACTACCCTACACTAAATTACAAATAGCCCTTAAAAGGTCCTTTTGCGGGGCATTGCCCCAAAATAATCAGCTCTTTTACCTGTAAAGAAAAAATTACAAATCCCCCCAATATTAAAATCCACCACCCACAACACCAACCCTGCTCTAAAACCCACCCAATACCCCCTTAAAAAAACACTAACCCCTTGAAGATCACCTTACCGGGAGAAGTCTTCACCCAACCGGGCCGAAGTCCTCAACGAATCCGGCAGAAGTGGACCTCCAGACGGGCAGAAGTGGTCCTCCAGACGGGCAGAAGTCTTCATCCAGACGGCATCTTCTATCTTCATCCATCCGGAGCGGGTCCATCTTCAAGACATCCAACGTGGAGCATCCTCTTCTTCCGACGGCTATGACTGAATGAAGGTACCTTTAAGTGACGTCATCCAAGATGGCGTCCCTTCAATTCCGATTGGCTGAGAGAATTCTATCAGCCAATCGGAATTAAGGTAGAAAAAATCCTATTGGCAGATAAGAATATGCTGGTACTGAGTCTGTGCCTTGGCAGATGAGAGCATGCTGGTACTGAGTCTGTGCCTTGGTAGGAGAGTGTATGCTGAAACTGAGTCTTTTCCTTTGGAGGAGAGTGTATGCTGAAACAGGATTTGTGCCTTGGCAGGAGTCACAGAACTTAGCAAGAGCCATAGGTCTTGGCAAGAGCCACAGGACTTTGTAGAAGTAGAGCCCATGCTGGGGCCTAGGACAAGAGTAATGCTCTCACTAGGGTTAAGGTCTAAAGTACCACACTGGGCCAAATACTGGAGTAATACCCTCACTAGGGCTGAGGACTGGAGTGGTCACACTAGGGTCGGAGACTGGAGTAATGCTCTCACTAGGGCCAAGGACTGGACTAATGCCCTCACTAAGGCTGAAGACTGGAGTAATGTCCTTACTAGGTCAGAGGACTGGTGTGCCAACACTAGGTCTGAAGACTGGAGTAATGTCATAAATAGGGCCAAGGATTGAACTAGGCCAGGAGTAAATGCATTAGACAAAAGCAAAGTCAAGAAACAAGTCTAGGGTCTGAATGCCAGTAAGCAGTCAGATCTTTCACCAAACACAGGGGTAATCCAGGAGAATGGTCAAAAGACAAGCAGATTTCAGAATACCTGAAGGTAGTCCCATCTTTCATCAAACACAGGGGTAATCTAGGAGAATAGTCAGAAGACAAGCCGAGTTCAGATGCCAGGAAAATCACCATCACAACTGGATACAGGAAACAGGACAGAGGCACAAACAATGGGAGTGAACCACAATGTTAGGGCAGGGAGGGGTCTGAGAAGCAGCCTTTTATAGTGATCCTGATTAGGTAACTACCTGGTATTCCTAGAAGAGGAGGTGACAGAACTGTATTTAAAACAGTAGGAAGTTTTTTGGATTCATAAATTAGAAATTCATAGTCCTGTAGGATTAAACAAAGAATATAATTTATCTGTATTTTTATAATCAGACATGTTAATATATGATGTTGCCTTTTTAAAATACTATATGAAACATCTTTATCATGTTATGTGTGCCTTTTAATATGACTGATAATTTGTATATATGGATATATGTTATGAGAATTGTATCCACTAGAGCAGTGCTTTCCAAACTGTGTGTCGGGACACACTAGTGTGTCAGCAGCATTGTGTAGGTGTGTCCCTGCTTCAGCACAATTTTTTAAAAATTTTAATTTTTTTAAATGTTTTTTTTTTGGTTTCTGACTTTCCGCCTGCCTGCTACGCATATCACATGGTTGACACGTGATTGATACCTAGGGGGTCACAGATCATCTTTACCTATTGGCGCAGCTCAGTGGGAACTGAAACTATTCCCATTGGTGGCTTTAATGGCACATTGGCACCTGACTGCACGTGTAGTCTCCTCAATCGGCTCTTGGCTGCATGTGTAGTCAGTGAGTGGGACAGCAGTGTGTTTGCAGCGTGGGCAGTAGTCAATCGGACTCACCGAGCTCTGAGGGTGACAGCTTAAACGCTGAGCTGAAGTCAGTGGGTTTTTTTGCAGCTAGCTCCCAGTAGTGCATTGCTGTTCCTGCTCTTGATATATGGATAGGAAGGGGAAGCTTAAAAGTGCGAGTGTCTAATATTCCACCAAATATTCAGAAACTGTGTTCCTGTGTTCATGCCATTAAATTAGTAAGTAACTATTGGTGTTATTAAACATTTTTTAAATTCTTGCACTGTTACTGTTGTACTGTTACTTGTAAATACATTTCGTTATTATATCATTTATGTATGTGTCTGTATCTCTTAAAACAAGTTAGTTTAACCTCCTGTTTGCTAGTACAACTGAATTAGTGTGTCGCGAAATTATGTAGCTCTAAAAAGTGCATCACCGACATGAAAAGTTTGGAAAGCCCTGCACTAGAGGGTAGTGTTTAGCTCCACTATATTGTACAATGTTCAGTTAGATTTAGAAAAGGGATGGGGTATTATACACCTGCCATTATATAAGAGGGGTGTTTTTTCATTGTATGTACTGACGTGTCTAAGGACTAGAGGTCCAAATCGTTGTCTTATTTTGTACCTTGGTGTCTCAATAAAAATATGGATTATGAAAGAGCCCTCCAGTGGCTCAAAGATAAAGTAAATACCTGAAAACACAGGAGTCCCAGGTTCAATCCTGGGCATGGGTGTGACACAATGATAACTATTAATTACTTCTAACCTTCTGAATGTAATTTCCCTTACTTGAATAACCTTATTAAATATGCAGTAAAACAGATAAGTAAAATAACTAATAATTGTCTGTCTAAATTATTTGAGGCTCATCATTTTATCATTAACAACTATGACAACGAGTTCCCTTAGAGTAACTATAAAACAAAAATGGCTAATTTTTTAAATGTTTGCCCAATAAATTTGTGGCAGCTCTTCTACTGCAAACAGAGAATACTTGGTGATTCAGTCTGTAGATATCAGTATACATCTGATACTTTGGGGCTTGGTTAGAAGTCTAAAAATCAGCACAATGTTATTTAAAAAAAGCAAAACTATACATTGTTGTATTTGTATATATATATATATATATATGTATGTATATATATATATATATATATATATATATATATATACAGGGAGTGCAGAATTATTAGGCAAGTTGTATTTTTGAGGATTAATTTTATTATTGAACAACAAACATGTTCTCAATGAACCCAAAAAACTCATTAATATCAAAGCTGAATAGTTTTGGGAGTAGTTTTTAGTTTGTTTTTAGTTATAGCTATTTTAGGGGGATATCTGTGTGTGCAGGTGACTATTACTGTGCATAATTATTAGGCAACTTAACAAAAAACAAATATATACCCATTTCAATTATTTATTTTTACCAGTGAAACCAATATAACATCTCAACATTCACAAATATACATTTCTGACATTCAAAAACAAAACAAAAACAAATCAGTGACCAATATAGCCACCTTTCTTTGCAAGGACACTCAAAAGCCTGCCATCCATGGATTCTGTCAGTGTTTTGATCTGTTCACCATCAACATTGCGTGCAGCAGCAACCACAGCCTCCCAGACACTGTTCAGAGAGGTGTACTGTTTTCCCTCCTTGTAAATCTCACATTTGATGATGGACCACAGGTTCTCAATGGGGTTCAGATCAGGTGAACAAGGAGGCCATGTCATTAGATTTTCTTCTTTTATACCCTTTCTTGCCAGCCACGCTGTGGAGTACTTGGACGCGTGTGATGGAGCATTGTCCTGCATGAAAATCATGTTTTTCTTGAAGGATGTAGACTTCTTCCTGTACCACTGCTTGAAGAAGGTGTCTTCCAGAAACTGGCAGTAGGACTGGGAGTTGAGCTTGACTCCATCCTCAACCCGAAAAGGCCCCACAAGCTCATCTTTGATGATACCAGCCCAAACCAGTACTCCACCTCCACCTTGCTGGCGTCTGAGTCGGACTAGAGCTCTCTGCCCTTTACCAATCCAGCCCATCCATCTGGCCCATCAAGACTCACTCTCATTTCATCAGTCCATAAAACCTTAGAAAAATCAGTCTTGAGATATTTCTTGGCCCAGTCTTGACGTTTCAGCTTGTGTGTCTTTTTCAGTGGTGGTCGTCTTTCAGCCTTTCTTACCTTGGCCATGTATCTGAGTATTGCACACCTTGTGCACTCCAGTGATGTTGCAGCTCTGAAATATGGCCAAACTGGTGGCAAGTGGCATCTTGGCAGCTGCACACTTGACTTTTCTCAGTTCATGGGCAGTTATTTTGCACCTTGGTTTTTCCACACGCTTCTTGCGACCCTGTTGACTATTTTGAATGAAACGCTTGATTGTTCGATGATCACGCTTCAGAAGCTTTGCAATTTTAAGAGTGCTGCATCCCTCTGCAAGATATCTCACTATTTTTTACTTTTCTGAGCCTGTCAAGTCCTTCTTTTGACCCATTTTGCCAAAGGAAAGGAAGTTGCCTAATAATTATGCACACCTGATATAGGGTGTTGATGTCATTAGACCACACCCCTTCTCATTACAGAGATGCACATCACCTAATATGCTTAATTGGTAGTAGGCTTTCGAGCCTATACAGCTTGGAGTAAGACAACATGCATAAAGAGGATGATGTGGTCAAAATACTAATTTGCCTAATAATTCTGCACTCCCTGTATATATATATATATATATATATATATATATATATGCATCCACTCAGTTGTTTAAATCCCACCAAAGGACATCCGCCTGGGTGCAATATTGAAGTACAATAGAATAATTAGGATATACACTCTCAGGTTTTGTGCAAAAGCAAGTCAAGATTTATTGACGTTTTGGAGTCACAATTACCCCTTCTTCAGAATATATATATAGATTGGTTATAGATGAAATATATAAATATATGGATAGGTGAAATGTGTTTATACATGTTTATACTAGATTTTTGTATCAGTATATGTGCATATTCTTCTTTACAGTAGTGTCTATCACATGCAGTTATATGAAAATTTGTGTATACTGTCACTTTAACACCTGTTGCTAGCCTTGTTGTCTGCAGACTCATGCCCTGGTTTGCTGAGTTGATAGAGTTTGCCTATTGAAACACAACTGTGGTAAACAAGAGGTTACTTAATTTTAAAAATGTTTAGACTTGGCAGATATGTTATTGTAGAGCAAGATAACAATGTAATTCCAAGTTCCTTTAAGGCAATGGTTTTACATCTTTCATTTTAAAAGTTACCTTTATTTCCCAGCCAGATTATAATTAATTCCAGCTAATAATTACAGTGAGATCACAAAGCTCAAACAAATAACTAGTGAATATTTAGCAGACGAGCAGTAGGACTTGGTCATTAACAGCAAATTCTGAATGAAATACTCTTAATATGCTTAATTCTCTTAAGCAAATATAAAAACCACTTTCCTTATACTTACCTTGAAATTCACAAGACATTAGTCTTATTCTTAAAGGGACAGTAAAGTCAATGTTTCATGTTTTAGATAGAGCATGCAATTTTAAACAACTTTCCAATTTACAAATTTGCTTCGTTATCATGGTATTTTATATTAAAGAGTAAAACTAGGTAGGCTCAGAAGAGCTCAGGAGTGTGCACGTGTCTTTAGTACTCTATGGCAGCATTGTTTTGCAACATTGTATAACAAAGCTACAAATAATGAGCCTACCTAGTTTTACTCTTCAATAATAAATACCAAGAGAACTTGATTCCGGATTCCTATTTCCTTAGATACTCCATGAGAAACTTATACAATATATGTTGTATATTGTTATATTTAATTAGTTAAAGTACCCTAAAATACAGTAGAATTGTCTAATAATCAAATACATAGTACAAAGGTAATGCAATAGAACTTTTTTCTTATACATTTTACATTTCTTCCATTTTCCAGACCCCTGTATCATGTGACAGCCATCGGCAAATCACAGACTTATATAAGTATACACTGTGAATATACTTATATCACAGTGTATACTTATATAATTCTGTGATTTGCCGATGGCTGTCACATGATACAGGGGTCTGGAAAATGGAAGAAATGTAAAATGCACATCTTCAGTCGGAAATTGGAAAGATTTTTTTTAATTGTGTCTAAAACATTTTGACTTTAACTAAATTGTATGTGAAACTTTAGGCAAAGTATGGTAAAGGACGTTAACCCCTTAATGCCTGCAACATACCCTGTACATCGCTGGTCGTTAAGGAAATGTCTGGGTATATAAGTGCAGGTCTTGCGGTGAGCAGCAAGTCTGCACTATTAGACCCTCCCTCCCTTACTCTGTGCAAATAAATCCTTTATGGTTATCTCACAATTTGATCTCTCACTACTTAGTGACTGTCAAAATCACTGCAGCCCTGCTGAAACGGCATCACAATCCAAAATACATTGTTATTCCAGTAGATTTATTGGTATCGATTCAATAAAAATGAGTTTGTCAAATTGATATCTCACTCCAACATCACAAATCAGAATTGTCCTTTTCAAAGGGATTTTTTTATCAATCCCTGATGATCCCTCATCACATATACAAGCAGCAAGTAACTTTCCATTATGACCAAAGGATCAGCATCTATCCAACTGCTCACCTCTCAATGCATAGAATGAGCTGTACTGTAAAGGACATCAGCATTATAAAAATAACTTTAAAACGTTACACAATAAATAAAAAAATAAAAAAATCTATGTTGATAAAGGCACTAAATATAAAAAATTTGTAAAAAAAACAAGACAAACCTTGTCAGCTTTGGAATAATGAGACTGGGACACAGGAATCCTTTTCAGGGGCATTAGATTTTTTTTATGAATTCCACATTATGAATTAGTGTAAGTGAAAAATCCTGATCATGATGACGAAATTACCCAGAAAACCTGTGGTCAGCCCCTTGTTCATGTCTGACAGGTCCTCGCGACTCATCTCATTCTATCCAATGAGATTCATTTTCTATAAAAAAACAGACATGAGAATATTTTACACTTTACAAACATTAAGATGAACCCATGTTTCAGAAGTGTTTCCAAAAGTTGTTGCTTTTATAATTGTTTAAACCATTTAGCAACAGGTTCTTGTTTTATGTGTTGGCAAGAACCACCACTAACGATTCTGTAGAAAATATAGATAAATCAATGCTCAATTACTTGTGTGTGATGATCTCATCTTCATAATGAGGAATCTCAGCAACCTCATAAGCACCTATGAATTTAGCTAGCCCATAGGCATTGTATGGAGAAATGGGATGTGTTATGTAAAGATAATATGCAAGTATAAGATTTGTATGGAGAGTTGTGATTTGTGCTATATATGTAGAGGTTGTAAGATTTGTATGGAGAGTGGGGATTTGTGCTATATATGTAGAGGTTGAAAGATTTGTATGGAGAGTGGTGATTTGTGCTATATATGTAGAGGTTATAAGATGTGTATGGAGAGTGGTGATTTGTGCTATATATGAAGAGATTATAAGATTTGTATGGAGAGTGGTGATTTGTGCTATATATGTAGAGGTTGTACGATTTGTATGGAGAGTGATGATTTGTGCTATATATGTAGAGGTTACAAGATTTGTATGGAGAGTGGTAATTTGTGCTATATATGTAGCGGTTGTAAGATTTGTATGGAGAGTGGCGATTTGTGCTATATATGTAGAGTTTATAAGATTTGTATGGAGAGTGGTGATTTGTGCTATATATGTAGAGGTTATAAGATTTTTATGGAGAGTGGCGATTTGTGCTATATATGTAGAGGTTGTAAGATTTGTATGGAGAAGTGTGATTTGTGCTATATATGTAGAGGTTATAAGATTTGTATGGAGAGTGATGATTTGTGCTATATATGTAGAGGTTGTAAGATTTGTATGGAAAGTGGTGATTTGTGCTATATATGTAGAGGTTATAAGATTTGTATGGAGAGTGGTGATTTGTGCTATATATTTAGAGGTTGTAAGATTTGTATGGAGAGTGGTGATTTGTGCTATATATGTAGAGGTTGTAAGATTTGTATGGAAAGTGGTGATTTGTGCTATATATGTAGAGGTTATAAGATTTGTATGGAGAGTTGTGATTTGTGCTATATATGTAGAGGTTGTAAGATTTGTATGGAGAGTGGTGATTTGTGCTATATATGTAGAGGTTATAAGATGTGTATGGAGAGTGGTGATTTGTGCTATATATGAAGAGATTATAAGATTTGTATGGAGAGTGGTGATTTGTGCTATATATGTAGAGGTTACAAGATTTGTATGGAGAGTGGTAATTTGTGCTATATATGTAGCGGTTGTAAGATTTGTATGGAGAGTGGCGATTTGTGCTATATATGTAGAGTTTATAAGATTTGTATGGAGAGTGGTGATTTGTGCTATATATGTAGAGGTTATAAGATTTTTATGGAGAGTGGCGATTTGTGCTATATATGTAGAGGTTGTAAGATTTGTATGGAGAAGTGTGATTTGTGCTATATATGTAGAGGTTATAAGATTTGTATGGAGAGTGGTGATTTGTGCTATATATGTAGAGGTTGTAAGATTTGTATGGAAAGTGGTGATTTGAGCTATATATGTAGAGGTTGTAAGATTTGTATGGAAAGTGGTGATTTGTGCTATATATGTAGAGATTTTAAGATTTGTATGGAGAGTGGTGATTTGTGCTATATGTAGAGGTTATAAGATTTGTATGGAGAGTGGTGATTTGTGCTATATATGTAGCAGTTGTAAGATTTGTATGGAGAGTGGTGATTTGTGCTATATATGTAGAGGTTGGAAGATTTGTATGGAGAGTGGTGATTTTTGCTATATATGTAGAGGTTATAAGATTTGTATGGAGAGTGGTGATTTGTGCTATATATGTAGAGGTTATAAGATTTGTATGGAGAGTGGTGATTTGTGCTATATATGTAGAGGTTGTAAGATTTGTATGGAGAGTGGCGATTTGTGCTATATATGTAGAGGTTATAAGATTTGTATGGAGAGTGATGATTTGTGCTATATATGTAGAGGTTGTAAGATTTGTATAGAGAGTGGCGATTTGTGCTATATATGTAGAGGTTATAAGATTTGTATGGAGAGTGATGATGTGTGCTATATATGTAGAGGTTATAAGATTTGTATGGAGAGTGGTGATTTGTGCTATATATGTAGAGGTTATATGATTTGTATGGAAAGTGGTGATTTGTGCTATATATGTAGAAGTTATAAGATTTGTATGGAGAGTGGTGATTTGTGCTATATATGTAGAGGTTATATGATTTGTATTGAGTGATTGGATGTGCAATATATACAGTAAATGGACTGGTTATATATTTGTATTTGTATGTAGACAGGTGTTTTGTATTACTGATGTAGATATTTTGTATCGTGAAAGGTTATAGGTTTCTGTTTAGAGAAATAATATCTATGGAGATGATTTGTATGAAGAGATGGTGTCCATTATATATAGAGAGATTAAGCATTTTGTTTGGATGGAGTGATTGTGTGTTTTTTATTGATGTTATGGGTTCTGATATATTGCAAGAGAGTATGTGTGTATGATCAGGTAACATTTATATTGAATAAGGCCATATATGTGCTTCACAGAAATGTTCCAGTGCAGCAGAGGAGAGGATGAAATCAGCAGGCAAAACCTATGGGCCCTCGGGCTCCTTGCTGCCCATGACTGAGTAACTTGTCACTCACACTGTTTAGTAAACAGGATCCAGCTTGGCACAGCTTCTCACACAAATCACTTGTACAAGAGATAAAAAGATTTTGTGTTTTTTTCCCAGCTTTGTATCAATAACACACTGTGAGGTTGTATTTCATTGGCTTGGTTAGGAAGTGTCAGTTTGGGAATCGGATCCCATGTAAGATTTGTCACACAGTGAACAATACTGCATTCCCATTCATATACCCAGTCTCAATGATACAAAATGCATGGAAGCTCTCTACATCACCTTCAAAGAACTTTCATGTCAGTCAACAAAATGTATCATCACTTACACACGACTTGGAGGTATCAGAATATTTCATGTTAGCGATTTATGTCCTTTTGGTTAAAATCCTTTTAATGTGTGTTAAATACAGATGCCTCAGGAAAGAGGGAAATCCTACAAAACAATACTAAGCATTCTATTTACAGCTTAAAACCACTGCAGATTCTGATTGTATTTGAGCAGAATTGATGTTCAGATAATTCATAATTCCTTAACCACAACAGCAATCATCATTGTGTTAAAAGCACAAAGAATTGTTAGTTTATATTCTATATTTATATTTTCCAAAAACAAGGAGGGGGGGTTTAAAAAATGCTGATGGGCTTTAAAAGTTGAGTAGATTCTACCCAGAGCTAATTTTTCCGCAATGCATTTTACTTGTATATATTTATTGAATTAGTTTTAACTTTAAAACATAACTGTTTTTTTTTACTCTTTCATGATATAGGCATGGTCATCCTTCCAAAGAGGGCTGCATTTTACCTCTTATTCTGCATGCACTGGGTGTTCTTATATTAGTGTGCCCACCTCCAGTCTCACAGTGATGCATGCAATTGTGCAATGGTGAGTTCTCTTTTTATCTTTCATCTATCTATCCACCTATCTTTAACAATGATTGTATTTACATTTACATATATACACACAGTATATATATATATATATATATATATATATATATATATATATATATATATATATGCTGGGCTCCTGGTCAAGGGAAATGTATGGGTATCCAAGATGCTATATTTAAGAAATTGTATTTTCGAAAGCTAAATAATAATAGACAGGCACAACATATCCAAACTGTCTAATATACATTTAGTTTTCAATAGCAGGGATGTGTCTACTGCTGCCTCTACAGAAGTAATTTTGTCTTTTCTGCTTATTTTTGAATTACTTCAAATTCTCCAGAATGGGAAGGGTTAATTTTCATGGTTGCAGACTTGGTCCATAGAATATTCAACTTGACAAGGGGTATAATTGGAACAGCCTCTGCTGTGCCCTAAGCCTCCTCTTCTCCCTCCCCCTCCCAGTGATTTACTATATGTCTGTCACTCCCAGGAGACCATCAGACAAATTCTATGACACAAAGAAAAGCATGAGACAAACAATAATGCTCTGACAATAGCTGTTTCGATTGACACATGAAATCATTTTTGCATTTGTTTCTTCTAATGATAGAAACAGAAATATTCATAGGATATCTGCCCTTAACAGCTGCAAGGCCTAAATTCCAATACACCCTTTTGGGAAATATGTGACATAATTATAGTGCTCACACAATTGCCAGCATTAATAAGACAGTTTCAATTTCATTAATAAAATCAGCATTTTACTTAAAAAAAGTAGTTTGTGGATAGTGAATGCCTTGAAAATGAGAACAAATGTTCCCCTTGACATCTATTCCTACAATCAAATGTTTCTAATTAATATTACATTTTCTTAAGGGAAAAATATTTTAAAGAGCAAAATTAAAATTTGATTCTTGAGAATTAATATTTAAATGCTACATTGAATGTAACTATCAAATGTTGATTCTCATAGACTGTATAGAAGATTCAACAGTCAAATGTTAATTTAGCTATTTCATTTTTTTTATTTCTTAAACTGAATGTTAAATTTATCCATGAGATTATTTTAAATATGTCTCAAAGAACTTTGCTAAGGGATGAAAGAATTAGTTATAATCTATGTTAACCTTTGTGTGAAACAGAAAACAGTGCATGTCAGGTTCTTTAAAATCCAGAACATACATAAATATTTATTAATATGTGATTTCAGTTTTATTTTGATCAAAGAAATATAAACTAGGAATAGCTTCTCATTTACTGGGCACACGATACAGCTTCAACTACATCTCTAGTAAGCCCTAGATCTGTATATTCCACCTGAATAAAACAGGTATTTTATTTTTTAGTTTTCGTTTTATTTTTAGGTTCACAACTTAGTGAAATGTTATGATCAATGGAATAGCATCTATCCAACTGTTGACTGAATAGAATGGGTTGCACTGTGACACTGACATCACAAAAATGTATTTAAAACGTTACACAACAAATTAAAATGGGGGGGGGATGAGTTAATAAAACAGTAGTCACATATGAACATTCAAAACGAAATAAAATAAAAAAAACTAAAAGAAAGAAATCAAGACAACGTAATCAGCTTTGGAATAATGAGACTGGGAGACAGGATACTTGTCATGGGCATTAGCGTATTTATGAATTCCACATGTTTAGTGTTAGTGTTAGTGGAAAATCCTGATCATGATGATGAAATTACCCAGAAATTCTATAGTCAGCCCCTTGTTCATGTTGGCCAGGTCTCCTCTCATTCTATCCAGTGAGACTACTTTTCTATAACAAAACAGACATGAGAATATTTTATACTTATAAACACTACGACTAACCGTGTTTCAGACTTGTTTCCAAAGTTGTTGATATTGTAATTGTTTAAACCACTTAGCAACAGGTTCTTATAAGATGTGCAACATTTCACATATTAGCCGGGACCACCAACTAACGGATATGTGTAACGAATAGATAAATCAATAAAAGAGTTTCTTAGAATGTATGTTAACCTGTGAGTGAAACAGGAAAACAGTTAATGCAGGTTTTATTCTTTTATTTTCAAGTTCACGTCTATAGTGAAATGTTATTGTAAATAAGTACAGAACTGTGTTGTGCATGAAGTGCAGTGGTGCGCTTTCCAACTTTTCAAGTGGCCAAAAAGATACCTATTTTGTAAGGTGCATTATTATGTTTACAACTCCAAATGCACTACCAGTACTTGGGCCACTAACACCGGCCTTCCATGGGTGCATTCTTACCTGCACCTGTGATGGTAGCCCTGGCTAGCTCTGAAATGCACATGTGCATTTCAGTTTCAGATATCTGCAATATATGGGCCAGATTATAAGTGGTGTGCTAACAGATGCGCGCAAGCAAAAAGGTGTTTGTCACAGCTGTTTGCGCACGTCAGAAGTATTGTACATATTACAAGTTTAAAGTAAATGCGTTTGCTCAAGCACAATTGAAAATAACGTGCGTCAGGATAGTGTGAATGTGCATGGGTGGATATTCATGCAGTGGTTCATAATAGTGAGGTTGTGTGGGTACTTTATTTGATATTGTGTGGGTAAGGTGGGTGTTTATATTATGTCCGTGGGTTAATATAGTAGCTCTGGTGACAGCAATATTTGGGGGTTAATGTAGCAGAGGTAAGTAAAGGGAGGTGTGTTTGTAATAGCCCAATACTTTATACAACAACTAGGAGAGTACTGGCGGCTCCAATTTATTAGATGTTTTTCATGACCCAAAGCCAGCCAATAAAGCTTGAAGACTACAGATTCCTCCTATTATGATTTTTAAAAATGTGCATATTAGTCTTCAAAAACAGAAAGGAATATAGTTCATATGCAGATGTGAACCAGTCACTGTCTGACATCGCAACCGGGGTGTAACTGTGTTATCTGAGGCAATACACTGAATTATTGTTTATTCTTTATCAATTTTCTTTATTATCTTTATTATTAATTCTTTTTTTTTTTTTCAAGAGCAGGCTAGCAACAAAAGTGTAAACTTAAAACCCTACACCAGGGGAAAATAGTTCAAGTAAAACAGGAGCTGTTAATATAAAGCTTTGCTAATTAAATATTAAGTTACTTTTTCAATAGTATGAAAGAGCACACAGAGAGAAAAGAGAAAGGTGTTAAAAGGCAAAATTCACAGCCAGCTATTGATCCCACTTCCCTTGGGAACAGGAATATAAAAAGTGTTGTAGCTTTGTTAGAGGTTATGCTTGATTGCATTGTTTGTCACGAGCTCATGGCCTGAGGTGAGCTGGCTCATATAGAGAAATACCACGTCAGCTACTTACCGACTCACACAAAACTTTTCATGACATTGGGAGTTTCCAATCATTTATTGAACGTATTTCTAAAGATAATTTCTAAACTATATAACAAAACATATTTTTAGCCCACATCTCAAAATCTGCTTGTTTTGGTCTAATAATACACTGAAGAAAGACTATTTAAAATATTAGAATGTGATAGCATTTCTTCCAAATGGGTGGTATACAATTCAAAATAAGTTCATTTTTTTAAAAGCATTATTATGTAATCCCTGTTGGCATGTTCATTAGATTGGTTTCTATCTAATTTTACTCAGATTAGTACTCCTGTGTCAGCATCAATAGCTAAATATTTTGAGGTGTCAACCATGGAATTCTTAAAGGACCAGTGAATACAGTAGATTTGCATTATCAACACATATATGATAACAAGACAATGCAATAGCACATGGGGCCGAAATACGCTGACGGCATTTATCATTGCACAAGCATTTCTTGTGAAATGCTTGTGCAATGCTGCCCCCAGCATATTCGCAAATCAGCCGCTAGCAGGGGGTGTCAATCAATCTAATCGTTTGTGATTGGGCGGATTGCTGCCGCCACCTCAGAGGTGGTGGACGGGTTAAGGAGCAGCAGTCTTAAGATTGTAACTTCATAACTCCTGTTTTCGGCGAGCCTGAAGGTTCGCGTGGAAACAGGTGAATACGGGGCCATACAGGGCTGGATAAATCGGCCCCTTAGTCTGAACTTCAAATGAGTAACAGATTTTTTTCTGACAAATTTCAAAGCTATGTCTATTTTCCTCTTGTATCATGTGACAGCCATCAGCCAATCATAACTGCATATAGTATATTCTGTGAATTCCTGCACATGCTCACAAGGAGCTGTTTACTCAAACTATAAATATAAAAAGACTGTGCACATTTTGTTAAAGGAAACCAAAAAGCAACGCCAATGCCATATATGTCTGCCATTTCTAAGCATTTACAACCATTTATGTCATAATTGCACAAGTTGTTTGTAAATAATTTCAGTGAGAAACCTAAAATTTGTGAAAAAGTGAATGATTTTTTTTATTTGATCGCGTTTGGCGGTGAAATGGTGGCATGAAAAATACCAAAATGGGCATAGATCAATACTTTGGGATGTCTTCTAAAAAAAAAAATATATAGATGTCAAGGGATATTCAGGTATTCCTGACAGATATCAGTATTCCAATGTAACTAGCGCTAATTTTGAAAAAAAGTGGTTTGGAAATAGCAAAGTGCTACTTGTATTTATTGCCCTATAACTTGCAAAAAAAGCAAAGAACGTGTAAACATTGGGTATTTCTAGACAAAATTTAAAAACTATTTAGCATGGGTGCTTTTGGTGGTTGTAGATGTGTAACAGATTTTGAGGGTCAAAGTTAGAAAAAGTGTGTTTTTCTTCCATTTTTTCATCATATTTTATATTTTTTTATAGTAAATTATAAGATATAATGAAAATAATGGTATCTTTAGAAAGTTCATTTAATGGCGAGAAAAACGGAATATAATATGTGTGGGTACAATAAATGAGTAAGAGGAAAATTACAGCTAAACACAAACACCGCAAAAATTTAAAAATAGCCTTGGTCCCAAACGGACAGAAAATGGAAAAGTGCTGTGGCCATTAAGGGGTTAACAATCTCTCTCCACATTGGCTTATTTGAAGGGACAGGAAACCCCACAATTTTGTTTCGTGATTCAGATTGAACATACAATTTCAAATAACTTTCCAATTTACTTCTATTATCAAATGTGCTTCATTATCTTGTTATCCATTACTGAAGGAACAGCATTGCACTACTGGCAGCTACCTGAACACATCTAGTTAGCCAATTACAAGAGACAAATGTGTGCAGGTACCAATCAGCAGCTAGCTTCCATTACTGTGGGATATGTGCATATTCTTATTCAACAAGGTACACCAAGAGAACGAAGCACATTTGAAAATAGAAGTGAATTTAAAAGTGTCTTAAAATAACATATTCTATCTGAATCATGCAAGTTTAATTTTGACTTTCCTATCCATTTAATATTGCAGTTTCTACTCCCATTATGAATATTTGCAGTCAAATTGTATAAATAAATCATATGAAATAGCTCAATAAAGGACAGATTACAAGTGCAGTGCTAAATATCGCTTTCAATGGGAGCCTCGTTCTGATGCCGTCAGTAAGTAGCGCAGCATTTGTAAATATATATGTATATGGATATACATATATATTTATGTGTTAATATGTGTATATAGACATATTAACGCACACATAAATACAAATATATATATATATATATATATATATATATATATATATATAAGCATATACATATATATTTACAGGGAACACAAAGTTCTCATAGACCGCACTGTAAAGCACATATTTTCTAACACCCCACTCCCACCAACTTTAGACCCCCAAAACTTCCCAGTGCAGTTATTTTTTTATTAAAAAAAATTCTACATTTTTTAAAAATAAAAAACTAAAATGCCTTTATTTTGAATCTCTGATCTCTGGTTAATTTTCTGAGCATTTATTGCTACCGCAAGCTCCCTAGTAATGGCTGGTTAAATATCGTTTGCGGGTGTGCGATAATTTAGTGCTCCACTTGTAACCTGGCCCTAAATGTTTAATTGTTAATAAAAATTATATTAGTTTTTTACTATTTTCCTATATGCAAATAAGGTGTAATACTTAATAATTTGCCCAGGAACTATGAAAAGCTTGAAGCAACATAATATTGCCTAAAACATAAAACTAGGGAAACCGTCCTAAACACTTTAATAGAAAACTCCCCATTATAATTTTACTGAATGGTCTTGTTCAACTGCCTTGCCTATATAGGAAATCACATTTTAAAATAATGATAAACTGCAAAATGACTGGCCAGATATTGGGAACTGCAAAACAGTTCCCTCCATAACAGATGGCTTGATTTAGTCTCCTACACCCTCTCATTAGAGAGGCTACATTATGTTATCACCTGTAAACAAGGTCATATAGAAATGATAGAATACTACATGGAGACAGCAGCAAGTTGGCAATGATTTTCATCAAATGCCCGTTTTCCATCCTATCTCATCCCATGTACACCACCTTTTCATTAGATAAAGGCTGGTAAGATCCAAGATTTGCACGACCAAGATTTCTATATCTCTGCCTGATTCTAATCCCCTGCAGGCCACCTTTTAGCTCAGTGCATTTTATTAGCTTTTCACAGCCAGACAGTGCTAGCTCATGTGTGCCATATAGATAACATTGTGCACACTCCAGAGGAGTTATGCGGGAACCAACACTCATTGGCCTAAACGGCAAGTTTATTTAAAAAAAAAAAAAAACTGAGATAAAGGGGCAGTCTCTAGACCTTGAAGACTGCCTCTAATCTGAATGGATTTTGACCACTAGAGGGCATTAGTTCATGTGTTTCATATACATAATATTGAGCTCATGCACGTGAAGTGACCTAGGAGTGAGCACTGATTGGCTAAAATGCAAGTCTGTCAAAAGAACTGAAATAAGGGGGCAGTCAGCAGAAGCTTAAATACAAGGTAATCACAGAGGTAAACCCTATATTAATATAACTGTGTTGGTTATGCAAAACTGGGGAATGGGTAAAAAAGGGATTATCTTTCCTTTTAAACAACAAAAATTCTGGTGTTGACTGTCCCTTTAATATAACAATGTTGGTTGTGCAAAATGGAGGAATCAATAGTAAAGGGATTATCTATCTTTTTAAACAATAACAATTTTCAAGCAGTCCCTTTGCCTAATTATCAACAGAGCAAATCCGTCATGGGCATACGCTCACTGGGTCTTACTGAGCATTACATATGCTGAAAGATGTCTAAAGGGACAGTCTACTCCAGAATTGTTTATTACCCATTCCAAAGTTTTGCATAACCAACACTGTTATATTAATATACTATTTACCTCTGTGATTACATTGTATCTAAGCCTCTGCAGACTGCCCCCTAATCAGCCAATCAGTGCTGACTCTTAAAAACTCCACGGGAGTGAGCACAATGTTATCTATATGACACACATGACCTAGCAGTGCCTAACTGTCAAAAACTGTCATAAGAGGCAGTTCAACGGCTTAGAAATTATTATATGAGCCTACCCAGGTTTAGCTTTCCACAAAGAATACCAAGAGAGCAAAACAAATTTGAAGATAAAAGTAAATTGGAAAGTTGTTTAAAATTGTATGCCCTATTGAAATCAAGAAAGTTTAATTTTGACTAGACTGTCTCTTTAAAGCACACAACCATTAAAGATTACCACAGTCTCCTCTGAGGTGCATATGCAATGCAAATTATACGTAAACCCACTCATGTACTCATGTTAAAGTGCCCATTTGTGCTATTACACATAGGGGAAACAACACCAATAAATAAATAAATAAATAAATAAATAAATGGATAAGCCAGCATAAGTCTACCATCAGAAATCCTAAAATTAAGCACCAAACAATTGTGTTTCATGGTGATAGATAAAGGCCATAGGAAAATTGTGTGTGTGAGGGTAGGATTAGAAACTTATTATATAAGGAGTCCAGATGGGTTTGGAAATTGAACTCCTTCTATCCTAAGGGTCTAAATAGTGATTTTGATGTAATCCTCTTATTTAACCCTTTATTTATTTATAGCCTGCATTATATAATTTGTTGAGTTTTCTCCTTATTTTTTTGTTTTTAATGAGCCTTTTTTAAAGGCCTTTGGTTTGAGGTTAAGTAGCCTGTGGATGTGAAGAGATTAATGTGAAGATCTTTAAATGATAAGAGACCTCCCCATGAACCTGTGAGATTGGCTACTTTTTAATTGACAATGATATATGTATGTGCTAGATTCAATGTTTTCTTACAGCGCTGAAAGTGTGGACCTATAGCTCCTGTCTATAGTGGGTCCCCAGGTGCCCACTTTTAGAAAATCTGTGTCAAAAAACGTGGTTTAGAAAGGAGCGCCAAATCTTGGCGAGGTCTGGTGCGGTATAGGTTTGAAAGTATGGTATTCTGTCTGAAAAATTGTATAGCGCTATAGCTCAGCTACAATTATGGTAGTTGTGCTGTATAGATGTGTAGGTTTTGATATCTAGATATAAGATCTAAGAGTAGCACAGTTGATACATAAAAGCATTTAATACATATTAAACATATAAAACAAAGGTGTCGTTTAAAATATGTTCTAACAGAACGGCAAGAAATAATGTATAAAAACACAGACACATAAATATCTATAAAAATCTATAAAAACACGCGTGTTTTGCTTTTTAGCTGTATGTATAAATCTGAAAATAATAAACAATAAATCTGAAAATAATAAACAATAAATCTGAAAATAATAAACAATAAAATATATTGGAAAACAATGAAAAAGTCAATAATGTCCAATAATCCCTTCTCAAAGTTTAAGAGATATATAAAAAAGGTTAAATAGTGTCCGAGAATCCCTTCTCAAAATAAAGAGATATAAGTAGATTTTCACATGTGTATCCAAAAAATAAACTGTCCAAATTTAAGTGTTGTCCAAAAACGTGGTATGAATGAATAGTGCAAATCCAGCAGATTCAAAAGTTCTATTAAAAAAGCTTTGTAAAAGACATTTCAAAGAAACATTTGAGAAAACATCAAAGTGAAGGTAGAAAAAGTCTATCAAAATATGGTGACAAAAAATAATCCGTGAAGTCAATCCAAAATAGTGATAAAAATAAGTCCAAAAAAAGATGTAAAATATCCAAAAAATAAAAAACAAAAAATAAATAGTATGTGCACAAACTAGTGAGAGTGATCCCAAAAAAGGGGCTTATGTGGAGGGGTTATGTTTCCATGTAGAAAAATTATTTGCTGTATAAAAAGAAAAGATAAGGGATATAAAAATAAGCAAAAAATACAAAAATATAAATAAAAATAATCCTAGGGAATCTTCAAACCCTGAAAATAAAAGATAATAACAATAGTGTAATACTGTATTATAATTCAACAATCAAGGAATAAATAGCTCACCATAGCTCTGTCAATGCGTTTCGGCCCACAAGAGAGGCCTTTATCAAGACTATAGTATGGTGTGGGTGAGCTGAAGACTTTATACCTTTCTCTAACCAATCAAATTGCATTGAAATTGCGCCAATTTTTTTGCGCCAAAATTTCGCGCCAAAATTTCCCACCAAAAATGTGGTACCGGAAGTGTTGAGCCGGAAGTGCTCATCTGTATATTAAAAAAGTTCACATTTGTCTCTTTATCGTTTAAATAAGGCTTTTATTTAGGCATTGTCTATGTATATGTTTATTAAACATTGTCTATGTTATTCCTAATGTATTCGTGTTATGTGCCTTAGTAGTTAGCTGTGGGGTCAATTGTTATGGTGTGCCGGTGTTTTGTTAAACCGGAAATGGCCGCTGAGATGTAAACATCCGGTTAAGCTATATCGGATGTTATGGGTGAGGCGGAAATGGTATTTGCTCTGTACCAATCAAGTCCAGAGGGGCAGAAAGCAATTATCCCACATGTAGAGCCAGTTTTGCAGCTTGGCATGAGATATATGGCAAATTACCGGTACGTTTCTGAACCGGAAGTAGCCGGAAAAAGTAAGATACTTTAACATCCGGTAAGGTTGAGCCGGATGTTGCACCTTACCGGTCATGGTTAAACACTCTTTGTCCCTTTGAATTTGAATAGGCTAAGATACACACCACTTCCGGTTTAACCATGACCGGTAAGGTGCAACATCCGGACTTGATTGGTACAGAGCAAATACCATTTCCGCCTCACCCATAACATCCGATATAGCTTAACCGGATGTTTACATCTCAGCGGCCATTTCCGGTTTAACAAAACACCGGCACACCATAACAATTGACCCCACAGCTAACTACTAAGGCACATAACACGAATACATTAGGAATAACATAGACAATGTTTAATAAACATATACATAGACAATGCCTAAATAAAAGCCTTATTTAAACGATAAAGAGACAAATGTGAACTTTTTTAATATACAGATGAGCACTTCCGGCTCAACACTTCCGGTACCACATTTTTGGTGGGAAATTTTGGCGCGAAATTTTGGCGCAAAAAATTTGGCGCAATTTCAATGCAATTTGATTGGTTAGAGAAAGGTATAAAGTCTTCAGCTCACCCACACCATACTATAGTCTTGATAAAGGCCTCTCTTGTGGGCCGAAACGCGTTGACAGAGCTATGGTGAGCTATTTATTCCTTGATTGTTGAATTATAATACAGTATTACACTATTGTTATTATCTTTTATTTTCAGGGTTTGAAGATTCCCTAGGATTATTTTTATTTATATTTTTGTATTTTTTGCTTATTTTTATATCCCTTATCTTTTCTTTTTATACAGCAAATAATTTTTCTACATGGAAACATAACCCCTCCACATAAGCCCCTTTTTTGGGATCACTCTCACTAGTTTGTGCACATACTATTTATTTTTTGTTTTTTATTTTTTGGATATTTTACATCTTTTTTTGGACTTATTTTTATCACTATTTTGGATTGACTTCACGGATTATTTTTTGTCACCATATTTTGATAGACTTTTTCTACCTTCACTTTGATGTTTTCTCAAATGTTTCTTTGAAATGTCTTTTACAAAGCTTTTTTAATAGAACTTTTGAATCTGCTGGATTTGCACTATTCATTCATACCACGTTTTTGGACAACACTTAAATTTGGACAGTTTATTTTTTGGATACACATGTGAAAATCTACTTATATCTCTTTATTTTGAGAAGGGATTCTCGGACACTATTTAACCTTTTTTATATATCTCTTAAACTTTGAGAAGGGATTATTGGACATTATTGACTTTTTCATTGTTTTCCAATATATTTTATTGTTTATTATTTTCAGATTTATTGTTTATTATTTTCAGATTTATACATACAGCTAAAAAGCAAAACACGCGTGTTTTTATAGATTTTTATAGATATTTATGTGTCTATGTGTTTTTATACATTATTTCTTGCCGTTCTGTTAGAACATATTTTAAACGACACCCTTGTTTTATATGTTTAATATGTATTAAATGCTTTTATGTATCAACTGTGCTACTCTTAGATCTTATATCTAGATATCAAAACCTACACATCTATACAGCACAACTACCATAATTGTAGCTGAGCTATAGCGCTATACAATTTTTCAGACAGAATACCATACTTTCAAACCTATACCGCACCAGACCTCGCCAAGATTTGGCGCTCCTTTCTAAACCACGTTTTTCGATATATGTATGTGCTATTGTTAATGTGTGGTAAGCAAAGGGGAAGGAGCCCCAAAACGTTGTTGTAATAAGCTTCATAAAGTTCTTTTGACTTTTCCCACTTGGAGTGCAGCATACTTTTTGAACATTTGCATTAAAGGGACAGACTACACCAGAATTGTTATTGTTTAAAAAAAATAGATAATCCCTTTATTACTCATTCCTCAGTTTTGCATAACCAACACATTTATATTAATATATGTTTTACCTCAGTGATGATCTTGTATCTAAGCCTCTGCAGACTGCCCCCTTATCTAAGTGCTTTTGACAGACATGCAGTTTAGCCAATCAGTGCAGACTCCTAAATAACTCCACAGAAGTGAGCACACTGTTATCTATATGACACATGAACTTGCACTGTCTAACTGTGAAAAACTTTCAAAATGCTCTGAGCTAAGAGGCGGTTTTCAATGGTTTAGAAATCAGTTTGAGTCTACCTAGGTTTAGCTTTTAAAAAATACCACCAAGTGAGCAAAGCAAATTTGATGACAAAACTAAATTGGAAAGTTGTTTAAAATTGCATGTCCTATCTGAATCGTGAAAGTTTAATTTTGACTAGACTGTCAAATTAAAAACAGTTATACAAAGCTCAAAATCACTCATGGCGCAACTGTTTGCATGCATTATTTTAATGCTTGTAATTAAAGTTGTTTTAATATTAGTAGTAGCTTAAACTCCACAGTTGCTATATCCCTTAAAACCATTCTTGCTGATTCAGTGAGATGTTCACCAGTTATTATCTGTTACAGGCTTTTATTGTTTTTATTTTTTTATTTTAGTTAAATAACTTTAATGTTCTGAGGTCTAACACTATATTTTTGTCCAGGGACCATGAACAGCTTAGAACAATCATATTGGGTTATTAGAAAAAAGACTAGATCTTAGACAAGCCACTGGTAATGCAACTTAGAGGCAGTATAGCATCAACCCTGTTGGTATCAATGGCAACAGATCAGCATCACATTTGAGACATATAACAGAAACAAACGGCTAGTTTAGAAGTCTTGCGTTAGGGTTAAAAAGCAGCGTTTGCTGGTCCCAACGCTGCTTTTTAACGCCCGCTGGTATTACGAGTCTTGCAGGTACAGGTGTACCGCTCACTTTTTGGCAAGACTCGGAAATACCGCAAATCCACTTACGTCAATTGTTTATCCTATATTTTCAATGGGACTTGCATAGCGCTGGTATTACGAGTCTGACCAAAAGTGAGCGGTAGACTCTCTCCTGTCAAGACTGGTACCGCATTTAAAAGTCAGTAGTTAAAAGTTTTACACTGCAACGCTGTAGCATAAAACTCTTAACTAAAGTGCTAAAAAGTACACTAACACCCATAAACTACCTATTAACCCCTAAACCGATTCCCTCCCACATCGCAAACGCTAAAATAAAATTTTTAACCCCTAATCTGCCGAACCAGACACCGCTGCCACTATAATAAATATATTAACCCCTAAACCGCTGCAGTCCCACATCGCAAACACTATTTAAATATTATTAACCCCTAATCTGCCGGCTCTAACATCGCTGCCACCTACCTACATTTATTAACCCTAATCTGCCGCCTCCAACGTCGCCGCCACTATAATAAACGTATTAACCCCTAAACCTATCTCTAACCCTAACCCTAACCCCACCTAACAAATATAATTTAAATAAATCTAAATAAAATTACTACAATTAACTAAATAATTAATTTTTAAAACTAAATACTTACCTATAAAATAAACCCTAAGCTAGCTACAATATAACTAATAGTTACATTGTAGCTAGCTTAGGGTTTATTTTTATTTTACAGGCAACTTTGCATTTATTTTAACTAGGTACAATAGTTATTAAATAGTTATTAACTATTTAATAACTACCTAGTTAAAATAAAGACAAATTTACCTGTAAAATAAAACCTAACCTAAGTTACAATTACACCTAACACTGCACTACAATTAAATTAATTACCTAAATTAAATACAATTAATTACAATTAAATAAAATTATCTAAAGTAAAAAAAAACCCCACTAAATTACAGAAAATAATAAAGAAATTACAAGATTTTTTACCTAATTACACCTAATCTAATCCCCCTAACAAAATAAAAAAGCCCCCCCCCAAATTCCCCCCCCCCAACATTAAAACCCACCACACAGACAACCAACCCTATTCTAAAACCCACCCAATCCCCCCTTAAAAAAACCTAACACTAACCTCCTGAAGATCACCTTACCCGGAGACATCTTCACTCAACCGGGCCGAAGTCCTCAACAAAGCCAGGAGAAGTCTTCATCAAAGCCGGGTGAAGTGGTCCTCCAGACGGGCAGAAGTCTTCATCCAGATGGCATCTTCTATCTTCATCCATCCGGCGAGGAGCGGGTCCATCTTCAAGACATCCGACGCGGAGCATCCTCTTCTTACGACGGCTAAACACAGAATGAAGGTTCCTTTAAATGACGTCATCCAAAATGGTGTCCCTTCAATTCCGATTGGCTGATAGAATTCTATCAGCCAATCGGAATTAAGGTAGAAAAAATCCTATTGGCTGATGCAATCAGCCAATAGGATTGAAGTTCAATCCTATTGGCTTATCCAATCAGCCAATAGGATTGAGCTGGCATTCTATTGGCTGTTCCAATCAGCCAATAGAATGCCAGTTCAATCCTATTGGCTGATTGCATCAGCCAATAGGATTTTTTCTGCCTTAATTCCGATTGGCTGATAGAATTCTATCAGCCATTTGGAATTGAAGGGATGCCATCTTGGATGATGTCATTTAAAGGAACCTTCATTCTGTGTTTAGCCATAGAAAGAAGAGGATGCTCCGCGTCAGATGTCTTGAAGATGGACCTGCTCCGCGCCGAATGGATGAAGATAGAAGATGCCATCTGGATGAAGACTTCTGCCCGTCTGGAGGACCACTTCGCCCGACTTGGATGAAGACTTCTCCCGGCTTCGTTGAGGACTTCGGCCCAGTTGGGTGAAGACGTCTCCCGGTAAGGTGATCTTCAAGGGGTTAGTGTTAGTTTTTTTAAGGGGGATTGGGTGGGTTTTAGAGTAGGGTTGGTTGTGTGGGTGGTGGGTTTTAATGTTGGGGGGGGGAATTGTAATTTTTTTTACAGGTTAAAGAGCTGATTACTTTGGGGCAATGCCCCGCAAAAGGCTCTTTTAAGGGCTATTTGTAATTTAGTGTAGGGTAGAGCTTTTTTTATTTTGGGGGGGGCTTTTTATTTTGTTAAGGGGATTAGATTAGGTGTAATTAGTTTTAAAATCTTGTAATTTCTTTATTATTTTCTGTAATTTAGTGGGGGGGGGGCTTTTTGTACTTTAGATAATTTTATTTAATTGTAATTAATTATTACAATTTAATTAATTTAATTTTAGTGTAGTTAGGTGTAATTGTAACTTAGGTTAGGTTTTATTTTACAGGTAAATTTGTCTTTATTTTAACTAGGTAGTTATTAAATAGTTAATAACTATTTAATAACTATTGTACCTAGTTATAATAAATACAAACTTGCCTGTAAAATAAAAATAAACCCTAAGCTAGCTACAATGTAACTATTAGTTATATTGTAGCTATTTTAGGGTTTATTTTATAGGTAAGTATTTAGTTTGAAATAGGAATTATTTAGTTAATGATAGTAATTTTTATTTAGATTTATTTAAATTATATTTAAGTTAGGGAGTGTTAGGGTTAGGGTTAGACTTAGGTTTAGGGGTTAATAACTTTATTATAGTGGCAGCGACATTGGGGGCAGCAGATTAGGGGTTAATAAGTGTTGGTAGGTTGCGGCGACATTGGGGGCGGCAGATTAGTGGTTAATAAATAAAATGTAGGTGTTGGCGATGTTGGGGGCAGCAGATTAGGGGTTCATAAGTATAATGTAGGTGGCTGCGGTGTCCGGAGCGGCAGATTAGGGGTTAATAATATAATGTAGGTGGCGGCGATGTCGGGGTGGAAGATTAGGGGTTAATAAGTGTAAGATTAGGGGTGTTTAGGCTCGGGGTTCATGTTAGGGTGTTAGGTGTAGACATAAAAAGTGTTTCCCCATAGGAATCAATGGGGCTTCGTTAGAAGCAGAACGCTGCTTTTTTGCAGGTGTTAGGTTTTTTTTCAGCTGGCTCTCCCCCATTGATTTCTATGGGGAAATCGTGCACAAGCACATTTTAGCAGCTCACCGCTAACGTAAGCAGCGCTGGTATTGAGGTGAGATGTGGAGCTAAATTTTGCTCTTTACTCACTTTTTGCGGTTAACGCCGGGTTTCTAAAAACCCATAATACCAGCGCTGTCTGCAAGTGAGCGGTGAGCATAAACTGCTCATTAGCAACGCACCCCTGTTAACGCAAAACTCGTAATCTAGGTGATAGTTAGATGCAAGCGATAGGGCAATTATAAAATGTTCTGAAAGAAAGTACCTTTTCTCTTCTTGCACTTTTATGTCACTTTAGCAATCTCCTATTTTTGGAGTGACACATCAACTAATCTTGCAACTGCTGTTCTATTAGAACAACACCATTTTGCTAGTAAAGACTTGAAGCAGAATCTGCAGTAAGAAAAATTATTGCTACATGTTAAAGACAGAAACTGACGGCTAGATTACGAATCTTGCGTTAGGGTTAAAAAACAGCGTTGAGAGGTCCCAACGGTGCTTTTTAACGCCCGCTGGTATTACGAGACTGGCAGGTACAGGTGTACCGCTCACTTTTTCTCCCCGACTCGAGCATACCACAAATTCCCTTACGTCAATTGCGTATCTTGTCTTTTTAATGGGATTTGCCTAAAGCCGGTATTACGAGCCTTGGAGAAAGTGAGCGTTAGACCCTCTCCTGTCAAGACTCCTACCGCATTTAAAAGTCAGTAGTTAAGAGTTTTATGGGCTAACGCCGTAACATAAAACTCTTAACTAAAGTGATAAAAAGTACACTAACACCCATAAACTACCTATTAACCCCTAAACCGAGGCCCTCCCACATCGCAAACAGTTAACTAAAGTTTTTAGCCCCTAATCTGCCGACCGGACATCACCGCCACTTTAATAAATATATTAAACCCTAAACCACCGCACTCCCGCCTCGCAAACACTAGTTAAATTCTATTAACCCCTAATCTGCCATCCCTAACATCGCCGACACCTACCTATATTTATTAACCCCTAATCTGCCGCCCCCAACTTCGCCACCACTATATTAAATGTATTTACCCCTAAACCTAAGTCTAACCCTAACCCTAACACCCCCCTAACTTAAATATAATGTAAATACATCTAAATAAAATTACTACAATTAAATAAATAATTCCTATTTAAAACTAAATACTTACCTATAAAATAAACCCTAAGCTAGCTACAATATAACTAATAGTTACATTGTAGCTATTTTAGGATTTATTTTTATTTTACAGGCAACTTTGTATTTATTTTAACTAGGTATAATAGTTACTAAATAGTTATTAACTATTTAATAACTTCCTAGTTAAAATAAATACAAATATACCTGTAAAATAAATCCTAACCTAAGTTACAATTACACCTAACACTACACTATAATTAAATTAATTACCTAAACTAACTACAATTAATTACAATTAAATTAAATAAAGTATGAAAAAACCCCACTAAATTACAAAAAATAATAAAATAATTACAAGAATTTTAAACTAATTACACCTAATCTAATCCCCCTAATAAAATAAAAAAGCCCCCCAAAATAATAAAAATCCCTACCCTATACTAAATTACAAATATCCCTTAAAAGGGCTTGGCTGATTGGAACAGCAAATAGAATGCGAGCTCAATCCTATTGGCTGATTGGATCAGTCAATAGGATTGAACGTCAATTCTATTGGCTGATTGGATCAGATTAGGGGTTCATAGGGATAATGTAGGTGGTGGCGGTGTCTGGAGCGGCAAATTAGGGGTTAATAATATAATGCAGGTGTCGGCGATGTTGGGGGTGGCAGATTAGGGGTTAATAAGTGTAAGATTAGGGGTGTTTAGACTCGAGGTTCATGTTAGGATGTTAGGTGTAAACATAAAATGTATTTCCCCATAGGAATCAATGGGGCTGCGTTAGAAGCTGAACGCTGCTTTTTTGCAGGTGTTTGGGTTTTTTTCAGCCGGCTCTCCCCCATTGATTCCTATGGGGAAATTGTGCACGAGCACGTTCAGCCACCTCACCGCTGACTTAAGCAGCGCTGGTATTGAGGTGAGATGTGGAGATAAATTCTGCTCAACGCTCACCTTTTTTGCGGCTAATGCCGGGTTTAAAAAAAACCTGTAATGCCAGCGTTGTCTTAAGCGAGCGTTGAGAAAAAAATGCTCGTTAGCACCGCATAGCTTCTAACGCAAAACTCGTAATCTAGGTGTGAGTTCTCCATATTTTAGTTGTGTTTATAAGGTAAAATGAAACAACATTGCAATGAGCATTCATTATTTATTGTGCTAACTTTTGTTTTAAAAATTGTGCCTGTCCCACATCCCCAGAGAGGTAGAAAACTAATTTATGTAGCCTAAGTATGATGCAAAATATGGCAAATAGCCTGAACCAACTACTGGTAGCGAACCTACTCAACATAGGGCCCTGGTGCAACAATATTTTTGGTCTTCCCAAAGGTAACTTAGTAATAAATATTTAATAATATAAATGCTTCTCCGTATAATGATTTTGACTGTATATATTATATGCTATGCCCCCTCAGCACTTGGGTCCTGGTGTCACTGTACCTGCTGCACCAATGTAGTTCCGCCTCTGCCAGGTACATATCTTTTTTTCCTTGATTGTGGGCAATTAGGGCTAACTGTCAATTCCTTATCTAAGCAATCACTGTGTAGAAGTACATTAAAGGGACAGTCAACACCAGAATTGTTAATGTTTTAAAAGATAGATAATTCCCAAGTTTTGCATAACCAACAGAGTTATACTTATACACGTTTTAGCTCTGTAATTACCTTGTATCTAAGCCTCAGCAGACTGCCCCCTTATTTCAGTTCTTTTGACAGACTTGCATTTTAGCCAATTAGAGCTGACTCCATGGTAAATTCACGTGCATGAGCTCAATGTTATCTATATGAAACACATGAACTAATGCCCTCTAGTGGTGAAAAACTATCAAAATGCATGTAGATTAGAGGCGGCCTTCAAGGTCTAAGAAATTAGCATATGAACCTCCTAGGTTTAGCTTTCAACTAAGAATACCAAGAGAACAAAGCAAAATTGGTGATAAAAGTAAATTGGAAAGTTGATTAAAATGACATGCCCTATTTGAATCATAAAAGTTTTTTTTGGATATATAATTTGCATATCTTATAACTTGCCTGGATGTGCTAATTTCCTATGCAAAAATGTTGAATTGATTTATATATATATCATGCCAGTGAACAAGGGCTGACACTAGGCCCGAAACATGTTTGGCTGCTGTTGCTCTATGTCAGTTACAGGACTGTAGCTGATTTTCCCTTTTGTTTTTTCTTTCATGTTTTTACATGCAACTGATTTTAACATTTTTTGTACCAAATAAAGCTGTATTTTTCAACTTTTAACAATTTGACATATACTTTTTTCTTTTTCATATGATCTGGAGATGTGGATTAGCAGAGTGTTTATATATATATACAAAACACGGAAGGGGACTGCACTTTCAGACTGGACTGGGTACATGTCCCATGACTCGGCAACATGCTGAGCCCTGGGTGCTATAGCACTCTCATGAAGCTGTGCTGTCCCCAGAGTCACAGGCAGTTAACCCAAGACAAGTCTGGGTGCAAGGCCCATAGGGAAAATGACAAAAAAAATTAATACAACACACAGAGAAAGTCCAGCACTCACTTACAAGCTCTCAGCTAAGATTTATAGCAAAACTAGAAGAATTAGTTACCGCATCTGGCCAAATGGGAAAAGCCCAGGTACCATGTCAAGGTCTCTTCCAAAATATGGGTCCCTAATACAGCCATACAAATGCAAGCACTCAATCAAACTGGGAACAAGTCAGGGTTCACAGACTTATGTAATCACCCTAGACATATACAAAACACAGAAGGGGACTGCACTCTCAGACTGGACCCATGACCCTGCAACATGCTCAGCCCTGGGTGCTGCAGCACGCTCAGGAAGCTGTGCTGTCCCCAGAGTCACAGGCAGTTAACCCCAGACAAGTCTGGGTGCAAGGCCCATAGAGAAAGTTACAAAATAAATTAATACAACACACTTTCTCTGTGTGTTATATATATATATATATATATATATATATATATATATATATATATATATATATATATATATATATATATATAATATATATATATATATGTATATATATATATATATATATATATATATATATATATATATATATATATATATATATATATAAACAACAACCATGAACTGCATACTGGCAGACTGGCTGCCAGTACCTAAGATTGTGGTGACCAATAAGGGAGAAGGAAGAGAACTGTTTGGGAGGGACCATGGGGGTGAGGGTTGTCAGGTGAAAGGATAATCCCTACACTGCTGCTAACTGATTAACCCCTTAGCTGCCAGGAATTTCAGAAGTGTAGTGCACAGCTGCAATTAGTGGCCCTTTATTAAAAAAAAAAAAAAAACAATAGTAAAGCCATGCATGTCTCTCATTTCTGAATAAAAGGGATCCTAGAGTAAGGTGACCAGATTTTAAAAATGAAATCTGGGGACATTTTTTTATTATTCACTCTTTCTGGGGAACAAGTTCCTACTGAGCATGTGCACAAGCTCACAAGGTATATGTATACTAGTCTGTGATTGGCTGATGTCTGTCACATGATACAGAAAGCTGGGGAAAAAGGAGAATAAATTTGTCAGAGAAAAAATCTAGTATCATAGTGCACATCACTTTGTTTTCATTGCTTTTTATTGGCTGGAATGTAACAAAACATCCAGTCTTTGGGCCTAGTGTGGAACTCTGCCAAAGTAAAAACCCAGCCCAGTCAAGGAAAGGAGCCTAGCGCTTCCCAGGCCCCAGAACTCAGAGATCCACCACACCAGAATACAATGGGAAATCCACCTCTCCCCCCTCCAGCCCCCAGTGTCACCCAATCAGACCTGTTCTTTAAATGTTTGTCAACACTGCTGTTAATGGTCTGTAGCAGTTGCTTTACACATGGCTCTCAGCAAAACAAATGCTGCTCTGCATATTTCATATTGTTGTGTACAGTATATAAATAAACACATAGTGCTGCACATACTGTATATAATATATCCTGTTCTGCAAATTACATATAAACATAGCACTGCACATATATAATATATCCTGTTCTATACGTTATATATATATATATATATATATATATATATATATATATATATATATATATATATATACATATATACACATACGGCTAGATTACGAGTTCTGTGTTAGCCTTAAAAAGCAGCGTTGAGAGGTCCCAACGCTGCTTTTGAATGCCCGCTGTATTACGAGTCAGGCAGGAAAGGGTCTACCGCTCACTTTTCTTCCGCGACTTTTGGCTACCGCAAATCCCCTTACGTCAATTGCGTATCCTATCTTTTTAATGGGATTTGGCTAACGCTGGTATTTCAAGTCTTGGAGAAAGTGAGCAGTAGAGCCTCTACTTCCAAGACTCCTACCGCATTTAAAAGTTAGTAGTTAAGAGTTTTATGGGCTAACGCCGTAACATAAAGCTCTTAACTACCGTGCTACAAAGTACACTAACACCCATAAACTACCTATGAACCCCTAAACCGAGGCCCCCCCCACATCGCAAACACTATAATAAAATTATTTAACCCCTAATCTGCCGACCGGACATTGCCGCCACCTACATTATCCCTATAAACCTCTAATCTGCTGCCCCTAACATTGCCGACACCTACATTATATTTATGAACCCCTAATCTGCCCCCCCCCAATGTCGCCACCACCTACCTACACTTATTAACCCCTAATCTGCTGACCGGACATCGCTGCCACTATAATAAATGTATTAACCCCTAAACCGCCGCACTCCTGCCTCGCAAACACTATAATAAATTTTATTAACCCCTATTCTGCCCCCCCAACGTCGCTGCCACCTACCTACAATTATTAACCCCTAATCTCCCGCCCCCAACGTCGCTGCTACTATAATAAAGTTATTAACCCCTAAACCTAAGTCTAACCCTAACACCCCCCTAACTTAAATATAATTTAAATAAAACGAAATAAAATTAATATAATTGAATAAATTAATCCTATTTAAAACTAAATACTTACCTATAAAATAAACCCTAATATAGCTACAATATAACTAATAATTACATTGTAGCTATTTTAGGATTTATATTTATTTTACAGGCAACTTTGTATTTATTTTAACTAGGTACGATAGCTATTAAATAGTTAATAACTATTTAATAGCTACCTAGTTAAAATAATTACAAAATTACCTGTAAAATAAATCCTAACCTAAGTTACAAATACACCTAACACTACACTATCAATAAATTAATTAAATAAATTAACTACAATTATCTAAAATAAAATACAATTAAATAAACTAAACTATAGTACAAAAAAACAAGCACTAAATTACAAAAAATAAAAAATATTACAAGAATTTTAATATAATTACACCTAATCTAAGCCATCTAAAAAAATAAAAAAGCCCACCAAAATAATAAAATTCCCTACCCTATACTAAATTACAAAAGTAATCATCTCATTTACCAGCCCTTAAAAGGGCTTTTTGCGGGGCATTGCCCCAAAGTAATCAGCTCTTTTACCTGTAGTAAAAAATACAAGACCCCCCCAAAATTACAACCCACACACCCCTACTCTAAAACCCACCTGATCCCCCCTTAAATAAACCTAACACTAACCCCCTGAAGATCACCCTACCTTGAGCCGTGTTCACCCAGCCGGGCCGAATTCTTCATCCAATCCAGGCGATGTGGTCCTCCATCCGGCAGAAGTCTTCATCCAAGTGGGCCAGAAGAGGTCCTCCATCTGGCAGAAGTCTTCATCCAAGCGGGCCAGAAGAGGTCCTCCATCCGGCAGAAGTCTTCATCCATCCGCGGCTCCATCTTCAAGACCTCCGACGCGGAACATCGTCCTCGGCCGACGGACTAACGACGAATGAAGGTTCCTTTAAATTACGTCATCCAAGATGGCGTCCCTTGAATTCCGATTGGCTGACAGGATTCTATCAGCCAATAGGAATTAAGGTAGGAAAAATCCGATTGGTTGATGCAATCAGCCAATCGGATTGAAGTTCAATCCGATTGGCTGATTGCATCAACCAATCAGATTTTTCCTACCTTAATCCCGATTGGCTGATAGAATCCTATCAGCCAATCGGAATTCGAGGGATGCCATCTTGGATGACGTCATTTAAAGGAACCTTCATTCTTCGTTAGTCCGTCGGCCGAGGAGGATGTTCCGCATCGGAGGTGTTGAAGATGGAGCCGCGGATGGATGAAGACTTCTGCCAGATGGAGGACCTCTTCTGGCCCGCTTGGATGAAGACTTCTGCCGGATGGAGGACCTCTTCTGGCCCGCTTGGATGAAGACTTCTGCCGGATGGAGGACCACATTGCCCAGATTGGATGAAGAATTCAGCCCGGATGGGTGAACACGGCTCAAGGTAGGGTGATCTTCAGGGGGTTAGTGTTAGGTTTATTTAAGGGGGGATCGGGTGGGTTTTAGAGTAGGGGTGTGTGGGTGGTGGGTTGTAATGTTGGGGGGGGTCTTGTATTTTTTTATTACAGGTAAAAGAGCTGATTACTTTGGGGCAATGCCCCGCAAAAAGCCCTTTTAAGGGCTGGTAAATGAGCTGATTACTTTTGTAATTTAGTATAGGGTAGGGAATTTTATTATTTTGGGGGGCTTTTTTATTTTATTAGGGGTTTAGATTAGGTGTAATTAGATTAAAATTCTTGTAATATTTTTTTATTTTTTGTAATTTAGTGTTTGTTTTTGTACTATAGTTTAGTTTATTTAATTGTATTTTATTTTAGATAATTGTAGTTAATTTATTTAATTAATTTATTAATAGTGTAGTGTTAGGTGTATTTGTAACTTAGATTAGGATTTATTTTACAGGTAATTTTGTAGTTATTTTAACTAGGTAGCTATTAAATAGTTATTAACTATTTAATAGCTATTGTACCTAGTTAAAATAAATACAAAGTTGCCTGTAAAATAAATATAAATCCTAAAATAGCTACAATGTAATTATTAGTTATATTTTAGCTATATTAGGGTTTATTTTATTAAATTATATTTAAGTTAGGGGGTGTTAGGGTTAGGGTTAGACTTAGGTTTAGGGGTTTATAACTTTATTATAGTAGCGGCGACGTTGGGGGCGGGAGATTAGGGGTTAATAATTGAAGGTAGGTGGCGGCGATGTTGGGGGGGCAGTTTAGGGGTTAATAAAATTTATTATAGTGTTTGTGAGGCGGGAGTGCGGCAGTTTAGGGGTTAATACATTTATTATAGTGGTGGCGATGTCCAGTCGGCAGATTAGGGGTTAATAAGTGTAGGTAGGTGGCGGCGACGTTGGGGACGGAATATTAGAGGTTAATAAATATAATATAGGTGTCGGCGATGTTAGGGGCAGCAGATTAGGGGTTCATAGCTATAATGTAGGTGGCGGCGCTGTCCGAAGCGGCAGATTAGGGGTTAATAATATTATGAAGGTGTCAGCGATAGCGGGGGTGGCAGATTAGGGGTTAATAAGTGTAAGGTTAGGGTTGTTTAGACTCGGGGTTCATGTTAGGGTGTTAGGTGTAGACTTAGAAAGTGTTTCCCCATACGAAACAATGGGGCTGCCTTAGGAGCTGAACGCTGCTTTTTTGCAAGTGTTAGTTTTTTTTTCACCCAGCTCAGCCCCATTGTATCCTATGGGGAAATCGTGCACAAGCACGTTTTGCCAGCTTACCGCTACCGTAAGCAACGCTGGTATTACAGGTAGAAGTGGAGCTAAATTTTGCTCAACCCTCACTTTTCTGAGGCTAACGCAGCTATTCAGAAAACTTGTAATACCAGCGTTGTTTAAAGTGTGCACTGAAAAAAAAAAGCCTTGTTAGCCCCGCAAGTTTTTACCGACAAAACTCGTAATCTAGGCGATAGTGTTGCACATAAATAATATACCCTGTTCTGTACATTACATATACACAGTGCTGCACATATATAATATATCCTGTTCTACACATTACATATACACATAGCACTGCACATTACATATACACATAGTGATGCACAGAAGTAACATATCCTGTTCTGCATATTACATATACACATAGCACTGCACAGATATAATATACCCTGTTCTGTACATTATATAAACACATAGTGCTGCTCATACTGTATACTGTATATAATATACCCTGAGCCTGTTCTTCACATTACATATATACATATATATCTGCTTAATGAAAATAAACACAACAGTGACCTCTCCAGCTGCAACACTTTGCATGGTACTGAAGTATAATGAATAGAAACACTTGGTAGTTTTTTTGCGTTCGTTTTTCTGTTAATTTTTGCAGTTAGCAGCACCGTAGCATTGCAGAAGGCTGCAACATGGCTAAATATATCCTGAGTTGCAATATCTCCAATAACTGTGTGCGAGGTACCCCGCTGCACTAAAAATAACTTTAGCATTAGCATCCCTGAGCTTATGATGTGTTGTTTATATACCGGTCACAACCTGAAGCTCAATAACCGGGACTCCCTCTTCCCCTTCCCACACACTTTTATTACTTACCTTGTTACTCCGCTCTAGCCCTCCTGAACTGCACACTGGGACAAAGTGACGTATCGCATCCTCCCAGGCAGTGCTTGGCTGCAGCTCAATAACCGAGACTCCCTCTTCCCACACCCACGCACTTTTACTACTTACCTTGTCGCTCAGCTTATGACTTCCTTCCAGGCAGCGTTTGGCTACAGTAGGAGCCGTGGAAAGTGTAACAGGAGCCAGGGACATCATTTTTCCAGGGACAGTCTCCTCAATCCGGGGACTGTCCCTAGAAATCGGGGACGTCTGGTCACCCTATCCTAGAGAAGCTTTTACAACAATTTGCTAACCATTTTCTTTTTTTATCATGATTGAATTTGGTCCCAAATGGTGGCATGAAATATACCAAAATGGGCCTAGATCAATACCTTGGGTTGTCTTCCTTAATATATATAAATAGTTTTGGGGTCAATTTTGAGAATTTGGACAGTTCTGCTATACTAAATGAGAGTTACCCCATTGCAGGGTTTTAGGCATAGCTGCTGTATTTGATTTTTGCTGTATTAGAGGATGCCAGTGAACAATAATTTCTTCATTCTGTGAAAAAAATAGCTAGTCATCCACTGAAAGCTCTTTTTATGCCCAAAACTTTGTGTGTTTGTGTGCAGTTCCAGAAGGAATGGTTGTAAATCGAAACCATTGTAAATTGAAACCCAGTTTATAATGTAAGTCAATGGGAAGTGAGGGAGATAGGTTCCAGGTCCCTCTCAAAATTGTCATAAGTAACACCTAATACATTAGTTTTAAAGCTTTGAAATGAAGACTTTAAATGCTAAACAGCATTATAAACCTAATAAAATAATCACACAACACAGAATATATAATTAAACTAAGTTAAATGAACAAAAACATTTGCTAAACAGCATTATAAACCTAATACAATAATGACACAACACAGACTTCACTTGCATTTTTCTGCAAACAGTTCTTTCTCTGCATACCAATCTGGACTGATTTATAGACAGGAAGATCTTGTTCCTTTGAAATCTGCTCGATAGCTCAGGTCTGGTTAAACTGATTAATTTCAGCTTGCTTGGCTTTGCTGCAACACAAGTGGACAGCTCCACCTACTGGCTATTTTAATAAATGCACTGCTTCTCAATGCTTTTCAATAGCAGTCACATGACTGGAAAAAAAGGTTGTTATTCTGAAACGGTGTAAATTGAACCGTTGTAAAACGAGGGCCACCTGTATTTATATATATATATATATATATATATATATATATATATATATATATATATATATATAACATTATTATTATTGTATTTTTTCCAAAGAAAAAGGCTCTATTTCTTTTAAATGGAGTAATGGCAAAATTGCTAAAAATTATCTGGTACTTTGGGCAAGTTTTTCTCTGAAATTCCCAGTATCGAAGGGGTTAAAGATGTGGTGCTTCAGCATCCTGTACCTTTAAAGTATATAAGTAGGAACACGGCTTTGAATAAAGATCTGCAGTCACAGGAGGAAAAATTCTGCTCACCAGTTTAATGTCCCTTTAAGAGATATTGCCCCCTAATATTTGCAGATTTTTTCTCACCCCCTAAAAAGTGTAGTATGAGGGGAACTATTAAAGTAGGGGCACCACTCTGTTATTCTTTACCGCAAGCATATCTGACTTGTTTTAAAACCCCTTATGATTTTTATATCCCTTTTGAGAAAAATACAGGAAGAAGAGTCTGTAAACCAACATAAAACAAGAATCTGAAGAAGAAAAAAAAAGATCAGCAGACTTTGCATGTGTCATTCCTGAGCACATCTTTATTTGCATAAAATTCCATTTATAAGCTGTTCAAAAGAAATCAGATGGGGATATTCCCAACTGAAGGGGTGTTTTGGTGCAGTTGTCTCCAGGAAGCCGTTGAAAGGAATAAAACATCAAAGAGCAACACAGGTGCAAGTCCTAGTAAAACAAACGAACTGTACACCTATGTACATTAATGTGTTATAACTGCTAGGAAAAAACAAATTCAAAGCCTTGTAATCGCTTGTTTCTTGTTTGCTGACTTTTCTGTTCACATTAAATGCTGGGGGTATCTTATGACACCTCATCCCAATAAACAACCAGTAGGATATGGGCCAGAAATTCCAGTGTGCAGGTTACTGCCAGAGGGAAGATGCAACGTATTTGTATCAAAGCCAAGTCAAGAACAACCATTGTGTGCTGAATGAGCTCACCAGCCTGTAAGGTCAAAATCCCCTTGTGATAACATCTCTCAGAGAATTTTTCTCTTCTCTAAGTATTCAGTAGTACAGATAAAAAACAGCAAAGAAATACAGGGACATTTTTTAAACATGCATAGTGGCATGAGCAGTTAACTAATTAATTGCCAAAGACCTATATACAAAAGTAATGCTTTAAAAGCATTTCAGACTATCACTTTATTAAGGATTTGTAATACACTGTACATTGTGATAACAAACTACTATTTTGGTGTGTTAATGGTATCATTGTGACTAATTAAAAGCCAGCTGTAAACGTGTTTGTGCAATACTCTAAGCAATAAATGTGTAGTAGGTAGTTGGTTCTGGCAATTTGTAGAATTTTGCTGCACACCAAGGTTACAGAAATTCATTTCCAGGCTTTCTAGGGCAAAATTTCTCAATCACAGGTCACACTAACAGCCAGAATTTCAGCATTACCATAGGTGAACACTCTAGTTCAGATATAATGAAAATCTATCTAGTGATGTCACGAACCTAAAAATTTGGGTTCGCGAACAGCGAAAGCAAACTTCCGCAAACGTTTGCGAACGGGTGAACCAGGCGAACCGCCATAGACTTCAATAGGCAGGCAAATTTTAAAACCCACAGGGACTCTTTCTGGCCACAATAGTGATGGTGGCATGCCGGAGGGGGATCCATGGCAAAACTCCCATGGAAAATTACATAGTTGATGCAGAGTCTGGTTTTAATCCATAAAGGGCATAAATCACCTAACATTCCTAAATTGTTTGGAATAACATGCTTTAAAACATCAGGTATGATGTTGTATCGATCAGGTAGTGTAAGGGTTACGCCCGCTTCATAGTGCGCAGTGTAGGTGATATACCTGCCCTGACCATGCTTTGCAGACCAGGTATCAGTGGTCAGATGGACCCTTGCCCCAAAACTGTGTGCCAGACATGCCATTATAGCAGACTTATATGGCTTTGGCTTTTCTTTTTGGTAATTAGAAGGCTGCTAAATGCCACTGCGCACCACACGTGTTTTATGCCCAGCAGTGAAGGGGTTAATTAGGGAGCATGTAGGCAGCTTGTAGAGTTCATTTTAGCTTAAGTGTAGTGTAGTAGACAACCCAAAGTATTGATCTAGGCCCATTTTGGTATATTTCATGCCACCATTTCACCGCCAAATGCGCTCAAATAAAAAAAAATTGTTCACTTTTTCACAAACTTTAGGTTTCTCACAGAAATTATTTACAAACAACTTATGCAATTATGGCATACATGATTGTAAATGCTTCTCTGGGATCGCCTTTGTTCAGAAATAGCAGACTTATATGGCTTTGGCGTTGCTTTTTGGTAATTAGAAGGCTGCTAAATGCCACTGCGCACCACACGTGTTTTATGCCCAGCAGTGAAGGGGTTAATTAGGGAGCATGTAGGCAGCTTGTAGAGTTAATTTTAGCTTAAGTGTAGTGTAGTAGATGACCCAAAGTATTGATCTAGGCCCATTTTGGTATATTTAATGCCACCATTTCACCGCCAAATGCAATCAAATTTTAAAAAAACTTAATTTTTTTCGCAATTTTAGGTTTCTCACTGAAATTATTTACAAACAGCTTGTGCAATTATGGCACAAATGGTTGTAAATGCTTCTCTGGGATCCCCTTTGTTCAGAAATAGCAGACATATATGACTTTGGCGTTGCTTTCTGGTAATTAGAAGGCCGCTAAATGCTGCTGCGCATCACACGTGTATTATGGCTAGCAGTGAAGGGGTTAATTAGGTAGTTTGTAGGGAGCTTGCAGGGTTAATTTTAGCTTTAGTGTAGAGATCAGCCTCCCACCTGACACATCAGACCTCCTGATCCCTCCCAAACAGCTCCCTTCCCTCCCACACCCCACAATTGTTCCCACCATCTTAAGTACTGGCAGAAAGTCTGCCAGTACTAAAATAAAAGGTTTTTAAATTTTTTTTTAGCATATTTACATATGCTGTGGTGTAGCATCCCCCCTTAGCCCCCAACCTCCCTGATCCCTCCAAAACAGCTCTCTAAACCTCCCCATATGCCTTATTGGCGGCCATCTTGGGTACTGGCAGCTGTCTGCTATTATTTCACAGTCAAAAAAGTGTTTTTTTTAAATGTACACTACTGTTACACCAGATATGAGTGGTGGCACTGGGCAAGTGGGCACAGTATACGCTGTGAGGCTGACACACACGCTGGCAGGCAGGCAACTGCAATTAGATTACACAGAAAAGAAAAAAAAAGCAGACTGATGTTCTAGCCCTAAAAAGGGCTTTTTGGGCTGCTGTCCTTACAGTAGAGATCAGATGAGTCCTTCAGGACTGTAGTGGACACTGAATACACTAGCCTAGCTATCGATTTCCCTATTAAATCAGCAGCAGCTACACTGTCCCTCCTCTCACTAAGAATGCAGCTTCCAAATGAATCTAAAATGGATGCTGTCCAGGAAGTGGGAGGGTCTGGGAGGGAGGGTCTGCTGCTAATTGGCTGTAATGTGTCTTCTGACTGTGAGGTACAGGGTCAAAGTTTACTCAATGATGACGAATAGGGGGCAGATCGAACATCGCATATGTCCGCCGTCCGCGGTTCCCACGCTTGCACCGAAACCAGGGGGAGGAGTAATCAGGATCTCCCGGCTCTTGGTTCAAAGTTACCGGTCAGATGAATGCCAGTTGTGACGCGTTTCATCCTTCTCTAAAATGGGCTGGCTTACAGGGCTTCGTCAGAGACCTCCTTCAGTGAGTGCTAGCTTTTTATTTCCTTCAGCAGCTCCTCCTTTTCTCTTTACTCATCACCCATTATTTGTTTCTTAAAGGGCACAGGATCATTTAAAAAAGAAAGAAAACAGGCAAAGCATTATTTTTATTTTTATTTAGCCCATTTCTAACCTACAAAACATTAGTTTTTTAACTCTATGGGTATCTAACGTGAATCGCCATGCTTAACCATACTATTTTTAAAACCATTACAATATAATTTCTTAAATTAGGTCTGACAAAATAAAAGTATTGGCAATTACAACAGTCAGTTTTCATCAGTAAGACAAAATATTTCAAAGGAAAATATATACCTCAAAATGTGTATACAAAGAATGATAAACACAAAAAAGCACGTGAAAAGTGGTGGGTATATCAACATTTATATTCAAAACCTTTTCATATCTATAGAAAACAGGAAAAAACATTTATTTTTTTCAATTTAGGCCCTTAAAGGAACACTGTAGCCCAAAAAAATATTTTGTGATTCAGATAGAGCATGCAATTTTAAGCAACTTTCTAATTTACTCCTATTATCAAATTGTCTTCATTTTCTTGGTATGTTTATTTGAAAAGCAAGAATGAAAGTTTAGATGCCGGCCCATTTTAGGTGAACAACCTGGGTTGTCCTTGCTGATTGGACAGCACCTTTAAACAAGTGCTTTCCATGGTTCTGAACCCACAATTTGCTGGCTCCTTAGCTGAGATGCCTTCTTTTCAAATAAAGATTGCAAGAGAATGAAGAAAAATTGATAATAGACGTAAATTAGAAAGTTGCTTACAATTACATGCTCTATCTGAATCATGAAAGAAAAAAATTGGGTTCAGTGTCCCTTTAAGTGCTAAGTAGTTAAGCTTGTACATCCATTTACTCTCATGTTGCAGCAAAAGTCTATCTACATCCCCACCACGACCATGCTGTTTTATATGCTCAATCCCTGTGACTTTTAGGATTGTGAAATCTGAGTTATGATGGCTTTCAAAATGCTTAGCCACAGGGCTATCTTGCACTTTACACTTAATGTCATCCCTATGTTCCCTGACTCAATCCTTTAGGTCTTTCTTAGGTTTTGAATATAAATGTTGATATACCCACCACTTTTCACTTGCCTTTTTGTGTTTATCATTTATTGTATACACATTTTGAGGTATATATTTTCCTTTGAAATATTTTGTCTTACTGATGAAAACTGACTGTTGTAATTGCCAATACTTTTATTTTGTCAGACCTAATTTAAGAAATGATATTGTAATGGTTTATAAAATAGTATGGTTAAACAGGGCGGTTCACGTTAGATATCCATAGAGTTAACAAACTAATGTTTTGTAGGTTAGAAATGGGCTAAATAAGAAAAATAATGCTGAGCCTGTTTTCTTTCTTTTTTAAATGATCCGCTGCCCTTTAAGAAATAAATAATGGATGATGAGTAAAGAAAAAAGGAGGAGCTGCTGAAGGAAATAAAAAGCTAGCACTCACTGAAGGAGGTATCTGATGAAGCCCTGTAAGCCAGCCCATTTTAGGGAGGGGCAAAACGCATCACAACTGGCACTCATCTGACCGGTAACTTTGAACCAAGAGCCGGGAGATCCTGATTACTCCTCCACCCACTCTAAACCTGACCCTGGAAGACCGTGGCTGAACGCATCCTAGGCGTGTCTCTGAAGCTAAGTTTTAGGACGGAATGCCAGAAATTTGTTTGCTGCAATACAGCCAGTGGTATAATGGAGGTTGAGCTGTGAGAATTGGGGACTAAGTTAATTAATCAGGATTCTTTATGCATAATTGTCGTTGCAATATATAGATACATAAAAGGAACTGTTGCAGAATGTTTCCTACTGAGCCTTCAGAGCGTGGTCTGCCACTTTAACATAACTAGATATCAGGGGGTCGATTTATGAAGCAGCGGATGCTGCTTCCCGAGCCACTCCGTTTCAGTTCCACCTGAAGCGGAAAATAAGAAGCAGCTGTCCTAAGACAGCTGCTCCTTTACTCGTCCGCCACCTCTGAGGTGGCGGACAGCAATCAACCCAATCGAATACGATCGGATTGATTGATACCCTCTGCTAGCAGCCAAATGGCCGCAAATCTGCAGGGGGCGGTATTGCACCAGCAGTTCACAAGAACTGCTGGCGCAATGACAAATGCCAACAGCGTATACTGTCAGCATTTATCAATGTGTGGCGGACATGATTTGCTATAGCGGATCATGTCTATCCGCACCATGATAAATCTACCAACCAGGAGCGTTAGGACTGAAGCGGCAACAATTATTTCTTATCTTTGGCTATAGTATTGGGAATCTGAAACGCAAGTTTGTTTCTTTATGCATAATTGTTGTTGCAATATATGGATACATAAAAGGAACTGTTGCAGAATATTTCCTACAGAGCCTTCAGAGCGCGTCTTGTACACTTATGTGCTCTGATTTTGGCTCTTAGATATTTGCCTTATACATTGATATATGAGATTAATTTAGTATTGTTTATACTGGCTCATGTGTTTTATTTGTATTTTTTAACTCTCTGGGGTTTTGTGTGGGGGGTTCATTTAGGCTTGTATAAAGGTATACATAAATACGTTTTTGACTAAGGATTTTTCGAGTGCTGCCTTGTCATTCTTTGATATCCACCAATACTGGGAATATCTTTCTCTTTTTTACTTTTTTTACACATATTAACCCTTATAACAGGGCATCAAAAAAGCCTAGAGATCCCCATGGCTTCTTGTTTTAAAGCACCTTCTTTAAAATAAAGCCCCTATATAAGGTTACATAACTCTTCTGAAAGGTTCTTATTTATATGAGGATAACCTCTTATTTTTACTACAGAATTTAGGGGGGTATGCACCCTTGCTATTGTTTACAACCTTGTTATTGAAATTATAATAAAAAAATAATGTTATAGTTTGAATCTTCTGGGTGTCCTGTGTGGGTTTCTAACTGAAAATTGCCTACAGTAAAGCTTAAGGTCCTGATATTCAAGATGATTTAAGAAGTCTCTTCAGAACAGCGAGGCCCTTAAAAAATAATAGAAACACAAATCTTATCTTGAGGTTTATGTTGCTATGTGGTGTTCTTTGTGTGAAACAGAGACTCCCACATTACAATACAAGGTCTAAACAAATCCTTAAGATGATTTGAATATCAGGCCCTAAGTGAGCGGTACAGTAGAGCTTAAATGGGAGTAGCGCCTGCAAACTCCAAAACAGCTCAGCACAGGGTGGACCTTTGAATTACAGATTTGGTATGAGATATGGGGAGTAGCCTTACAACACACATGGTAGGATTATAGAAAAATAATAATTGTTGTTTATTAAAATGATATTCAAAAGCAAAATGAAAATGTTCTAATATTTATTGCACTGCTGATTGCATACAACTATGGGGTTGATCACAATCTTGCACTTAATGTAGCTGTTTTTTTTATATATTTTTTATATTTAATTGATTGAGCAGGTAACACTTGTATCTGGTGATGTTTGGTTACACCTTCTAATGTCACCCAATATGGCGGGGTATTTTTAGTGTGCTACAGTTACTCTGTAATAAGTCAAAAAGTGTTGTCTTGGGTATTATTGGCTGTTTAATTTGATAAATAAAAATGGCCTTGTAAATTATAGATTGTGATCAATCCCTATGTGTTTAGGCATTAAACTTATAGTTATATACAAGCCATAATAAAGTGTTCTAACATTAAAGCACTTTTTGTATGTTTATGTCCCTTTAAGTCTGTAATGACGTGTTGTTGAATGGTTCACCTTTATTTAAAGCAACATTAAACACTAAATACATTTCATGCACATCTCTCTAATTTTGGGTGCCCCCATTTTGGAACTTGGGTTTCAGTGCAGGTATCTGAAGGAAAGTAACTGAACACGTGCAAGCACATCAGCAATGGAATGTAGTGAAAGCTGGATTTCAGTATGGTGGCACCCATGACTAGAGGGAGGTGGAGAATAAAATCAATACAACACTTATAAAATGTATTAATAGCCTTTTTAGCAAATTTTGTAAAAAATATAAAAATGTCAGTGAAATGCATAAAGTATTTATGAAAGTTGAAATGGGCCTACAGTTTTTCATAGGACAGCAGCTAATGTTCCCAATCTAAATAAAACATTGTTTTTATTTCTTTCTTGTCCATTCACCAATAGATATGTGCCAGTGAGCAACCTGTCCCTAGGTATGACTTGTGAGCATACATGCATATCCTGCTAGTATAACTATTTTAATTTGGTCGTTGACTTAACCTATTCCAAACAAAAATAGAGGGCATCATAGAAATGTTATTTTAAGGGGCCTTGGATATCACAGTAAGGGCAAAATGTAACATTCATAATTCAGTTAGAGCATGCAATTTAAACTTTCAATTTTACCTTTATTATGTAATTTGCTTCATTCTTTTGGTATCCTTATTGGATAGAATACCAAGGTAAAAAGAACCAAAAATGCACTACTCAGAGCTAGCTGTGATTGGTGGCTTCACATATATGTTTCTTGTCATTGGCTCAACCTGTGTGTTCAGCAAGCTCATAGTAAGTAGTGCATTGCTGTTTGTTCAACAAAGGATACCACAAGAGTGAATCAAATTGGTAATATAAGTAAATTGAAAAGTTTTTTTAAAATTGCATTCAATGAGGCCTATTTATGAAAGGTCTTGCGGACCAGAACCGACAGTGCAGATCAGGTCCGCAAGACCTCGCTGAATGCGGAGAGCAATAAGCTCTCCGTATTCAGCATTGCACCAGTAGCTCACAAGAGCTGCTGGTGCAACGCCGTTCCCTGCAGACTCGCGGCCGCCAGCAGGGAGGTGTCAATCAACCCGATCGTATTCGATCGGGTTGAATTGTGGTGATTCCTGTCCGCCTCATCAGAGCAGGGTTATGTCTCGCCAGAAACACAGCCCTTCAAGCTCCATACGGAGCTTGATAAATGGGCCTCTCTGTATGAATCATGAAATAAACATGTTGGGGTTTATGTCCCTTTGAAGCCTGATGATTTTGAAACTATGTTTGAGTGGACGAATAATGTGGTCGACTATACCCTGTATTATACTGCATGTATAAAATGTGTTATGGTGTTACAAATATTGTGGTGCAGGATTGTCTCTGGATAAGAATGTGTTGAATAGGCAGTGGTAATACTGGTATAAATAACATGTGTATTGGATATACATTCATGCACTGATCAAGTAATTATTATGTAGAATGTTGTAGTACATTTTAAGTTTGAAGAAAAAAAAATACCCTTAATTGTGCATTTGAAGGGGAACTCAATCTTGAGTGCAATATCCCTTTAAAAAATTTAGTGTAGTATGAAGTATGTTTGCTGGTCATATATAGCGATTATATATATATTTTTTTTAGTGTACTGTAAGAATAAGGATGACAATTTCTGCTGTAGAAAATATTACTAATTTCATTAGTGATGTCATATGTCATGTGATCTTGAAATACATGAATTATATTCAAACCCCAGATTTTCTGCATGCACATACATACAATTGTAATGTCCTAAACAATGTTAACCTAAAATAACCTCAAATGTGTAATCTCTACAGAATCTATTGCAATATATCTTCATGTTATTTGTAGTTATACCAGCCCTCATGTGAAGTTCCATGACTTTTAGTATGTCATCAGTTTTTCTCTATGTTCCGCCTGCACCTTATACATATTTTATACCATCTAAATAATCTTATAAAACCATTTTTCATTCAGACTGATTTTTTAACAACTTGAATCAATAGTCTTAGTACTAAAAAAAAAAAAAAAAAAGTGTTGAATCCATTTCTTTTTTAAGGAATATAATTTGACTCCCAAAGCAATTTCATGAGAAGTGGTTTGGAAAATTGAGGGCCCTGTTTGATAATCTGTCAAGCACATCGCTTGCAATAAGCAGCTTTGGCCATCAAGATAAACTTTAAAACTCACAAAGGGCTCTTCATTCAATCACTTAAGCTCATTGATGCTGTTTTTTTCCCAAATGATCAGTGACTCTTTTCTAGCATTACCCTTTATCTCGTGCGAGCTATGAATAAACCGCAGTGATTATGTCATTATGCTGTTGCATTTTATTTTAGTTCTAAATGGTCCTGCAGACTCTGAGGCCCAGATGTTAGTCATGTACAGATATCTGAAAGTAAGCACTCACTAACCATGTATTCAAGTAGGTTTTATCCTAACTTATCACAATTTAAATTTGAACATGGGTAATAACTTTCTTTTGTTCTTTTGTGCCAAACCCTTAGTGATCACAACAAACAAAAAATATTAATTATCAAACTGCTGGACACTTTTTCATATAGGACCAGTATAAGAAAGTTTTTGAGTGGTCGCATTAAATTGTAATTTGAAATGGAAACCTGTATAAAATGTTTTTTGCACAACTTATAAAGCTATACACATAGGCTATGAAGCCCAGATCTTACAGGCATGTAAATGCTCAGTGTTTGACAAGCGCTATTTCATTTCTTGCACTATTGCCCACAGGCTGCCTAGAACAACTGTTTAAGTGCTTGTAAATCAATTACAGAAATAAATTATACTGTTGTGTTAGAGACTGTGAGCAGGCAGAAACAATTCATACAGATGTATTATTGTCCAATGGCTGGCAGGCATAATTCATACAGTTTTATTAGTGCCCAATAGCTGGCCAGAACAATTCATACAGTTTTATAAGGGTCCAATGGCTAGCAGGCACAATTCATGCAGTTTTATTACTGTCCAATACATGAAAAGCACAATTCAGACAGTTGAATTAGTGTCCAATAGCTGGCAGGCAAAGATCATTGAGTTCTATTAGTATCCAAAGGCTGGCATGTACAATTCATACAGTTTCATTAGTGTCCTACGGCTGGCAGGCACAATTAATACTGATAGTGTTTGCGTGATAAACAACTCATACAGTTCTACTAGTATTCATTGACTTAGCAGTAGAACTCTCACCATTATATTGCCAGGTTTGACTTCTAGGTACAGACTTCTAATAGTTGATTACATTCTGATTGCAGAATATTTATTTTAGTGAATGGTAATATGTAGGAGAATAGCAATACTGATATCTTTTCATTCCAAGATACAAGTTTCTTAACACTCTCCACTGTAATTGAGGTATCACTGTTAGGGCATTCCTCCATAGGTGCAGAACTTTCTGTACTGATGCATTAAAATGTATTGTGGCACAGAATTGATCAAATGTAAATTAAAGAGCATGGCACTGGTAATTTAACAGCTGCTGTGAAGATTGACAGCTTTTGTGAGACCAGCTGGCACTGTGAGGTTAGTAGGTTTCTAATCTCAACATTAATCAGCTTTATTAATGCCACTAATACCAATTTGTAAGCAGACTGCGGGATCAGACGGACCAGCTGTCAGCCATTGCTTACAGATAGTTACCAGATTTCATTTTATTGTTTAAGATCAAAATTATAATTCAATTAAGATATTAAGAGTACTTGTGGCCACAGTCAAGGAACTAAATATCAGGATTCCCAAAACTCGTGTTTGAGAAGCGTAAACGCTTAACCCCTTCCCTATTAATAAGGATAAAAAACAGCAATTACCATATTGTTTAAAGTGATTAAAAATGCTTGTTTTATTAGTGACGCGCCAGGTAAATGCTTCCAGGTTAACTCTAATTGGTATTATAAACAATGAATTTTAAATGAGTGTTATGGTATAGGGTTAACATTTTCACCTTTCAAATGATTATTGATTTGTGTCAAATCTTGTTTTGACAGATTTTAACTGGATACAGAAACTTATAAAAGAAAAAAAAAAAACATTTTACTTTCTTGAGATCTGATTAAATCATTTCTGACATTTGACCTAAATGTTTAAACAAAGGCAACCCCTGTGTATTGATTAGCAGGCTCCATATGAGTATTATAATTAACTAAAGAGGTGTTTGGCTTTTAATTAAAGTAAAACAGTGAGCACTATTGTGTCTATATTCCAAATATCCAATTAAGGGTCAATTAACTAATGTGATAGTGTGTACCTTCTTACCTAACATGTGAACTTAACACCCTAACCCAACAAAACTGTAAATGACAACACCTATCGGTGTAAAATTCAACAAAATGGTGCTTACGTTTTAAATTGTGGGAGGATTAAACACGAATTTCCAGCAAAAGACACTCTACCTTGCACCACCATGTTATTAAACTAGTTGTTTACAGGGACAGTCTATACCTTAGTCATCTTAAAGTCTTACTTTAGATTAAGCTGCAGATATCTTCCTGTACCCTTTCTATATCATGCAGCAGTAACAGTAAAAAAAGTTATTTCAAAATGACTATTGTTTCTGATCACTTTGAAATGGCTGCCAACCTCTGCCCACTGCTGACATCACGATCTGGGCTGCATTAAAGGCTTCACTAGTTACAAAAAGACTCACTAATTGGATTCAACAGACTGTCAATGCTATTCAGCAGAGTGCATAGATGCAGCCCAGATCATGATGTCATCAGTGGGCGGAGGTTGGCAGCCATTTCAAAGTGACCAGAAACAATATTAATTTAAAAAAATGTTTTTACTGTTACTGCTGCATGATATAGAAAGGGTGCAGGAGTATATTTGCAGCTTAATCTAAAGTAAGACTTTAAGAGTACTAAGGTGTGTACTGTCCCTTTAATATTAATCAATTAATGAATTAATTATTTTGTTTTGAAAACTGTAGGCTGTAAAATCCATATGTCAAAGAAAATCCTTGAAGGATTCTACAAATTCAAATCAAATACACCTCAATGGAACTTAACAGATTTATTGACTAACAATATATTTTATCAACAGGAATACAATGGAGGAAAACTATGCTAATATGTCATTTTTGTTTACAAAATTCTCATTATACGCTGGAAGTTTTCTTTTCTTTTAAACGATAGGAAAATTATCCCAAACTCTTCTCTCACTAAGAATCGATTTTTATTTTGAGCCTTGAAATTTCATATATCTTTTATACAAGTCTGATTTTTTTTTAATGCCTTTCTATCAATATAAAGCTAACAAAAAAAGACAAAATATCCAAAAATATATACAGTATTAGTTTGTTTTCAAATTAAATATATTGTGCAATTCTTTTGTTTTACAAAAAATTGTGTCATTGACCCTTTATTATTAAATCTGCAATATTGCAATATCATATGCCAATATTCAAAGTATCTATCTATCTATCTATCTATCTATCTATCTATCTATCTATCTATCTATCTATCTATCTATCTGTCTGTCTGTCTGTCTGTCTGTCTGTCTGTCTGTCTGTCTGTCTGTCTGTCTGTCTATCTGTCTGTCTGTCCATCCATCTTATCTATCTATTAATGTATCTATCTATCTATCTATCTATCTATCTATCTATCTATCTGTCTATCATCATCACTGTGAATATTGGCAAATCATATTGCAGTATTGTAGATTTGTCACAAAGGGTCAATAAAACCATTTTATTGTACAACTCTGATTAACTAGCTTCACATTATATTTAAATTGTTGTGTTTTTTGTTTTTTTTCCTCAATATTCCTTTTATATGTTTCTCCTAAGCAAGTAGTTATAATTACTGCTCTTGAATTAGGCTAAGAGGATATTATCAGATAAACCCTGTGCAGGAAGAGCTCAGACACAGCGTCCCAATGTGGCTCCTGCTTTTGGCTTCTGACACTTTCATGCTCACGTGCGGTCATTAGAGGGTTTACACTGACCCAGGTCATTGTAGGTGATGGATGCAACTGACAGTGCTTAAGCAAAAGACTATCTTCTATCATCTCTGTAATTATCTGTGCAGGAATATGTGAGAAGCAGTGGTAGAAGACTACCTCCCATAAGCTTTAAGTCACAGACCAGGAAAATGTGATAAGTAGGGTTGGATATAAAACTATTGTCCACATAGACACATGTTAGATGCTCACTGACTGATAAAACCACGTCATATTTAAGAACACCACTAATATGTGCACTCACTGTTCCAAGTGTCCATAAATTAATCTGCTTCTAAAAAGCCAATGCAATCTCCAACATTAGCTGTTCTGGCCATCAAGTCTGCAAGAAAACAAAATATTAGATAATTCAGAGTATATTGCCCTTCTTAACCAGATAGTAATACACACATGTAAGGAAAGGGATCTAAAAGTAGTTTTCTTATTATATTGCTTTATGAAGAATGTGGCCCTAGTGACAAAACTCCTGTCACCCCTGACCACCATAAATATGCATTTGGATTTCAAGAGAGAGAGGCTATGTAATCAGAATCACATACTCACTTAAATATTATATTAAAAGAGATACTTAGACAACTAGTTGAAAAGATAGATCATTATTCTGAAAAATTAAGATGACAATTTTTCAATTTTACAATTAGATATATAACTAACCATTAATAGATACTTAGCTTGATTATACATGTCAGCCAGGGGACCCTGAACAAACTGGCCTTTTAGTTTAAATAACTCAGGAGCTAGAGACAAAAAGGGTCTTTTACAAGCTTTTATAATGTGACGGAAATGAACACAAACTATTTTACCCTCATTTGATAAATAACTTAACCTCTTAAGGACATATGACGGAATTTTTCCGTCATAAAACAATTGAGCAAACTGAAAGCTGTGTCCTTAAAGGGTTAAAAGCTGTTCTTGTCATAGAAGTTGGAATTAATTCATTGGCAAAGATTTTTTTTCTTCTTGAACCCCAATGAAATCATATTTTGTGGTATGTGCACAAAATATCAGCCTTCAATTTCATTACTTTTCTTCTAAGTTTTTTGATTTGGGAGCAGGGCCCACTCAAACCAATGATTTGTCAGATTAAACTATTTATTTTTTTAATGTTTAATCAAATATTTTCCTTGGTCTTTTGCATTAAAGGGACAGCCTAGTCAAAATTTAATTTTCAAGATTCAGATAGTGCATGCAATTTTAAACAACTTTTCAATTGACTTTTATTATCAAATTTGCTTTTCTTTCTTGGTGTTCTTTGTGGAAAGCTTAACCTAGGTAGGCTCATATGCCAATTTCTAAGACGATTAACTGTCTTGTATCTCAGTGCATTTTGACAGTTTTTGACAGTTAGACAGCACTAGTTCATGTGTGTCAAATAGATAACATTGTGCTCAATCGGATTGGCTAAAATTAAACTCTGTCAAAAGAACTGAGATAAGGGGGCAGTCTGCAGAGGCTTAGAAACAAGGTAATCTAAGAGGTAAAAGGTGTATTAATATAATAGTGTTGGCTATGCAAAACTGGGGAATGGGTAATAAAGGGATTATCTATCTTATTAAACATTACAATTCTGGAATAGACTGTCACTTTAAGTTAAGCTCAGGATTGAGTACAGGTGTAACATATGATTGTTGAGATATATAACATTTCTTCAGTAAACACTGCCTGTGTGATAATTTATTAAAGTTCACTTACCCCTGGCAAACTAACGCCTAGATTTAGAGTTTTGCGGCCAAAGGGGTGCGTTAGCTAAGCGTGTTTTTTCCCCCGCACCTTTTAAATAACGCTGGTATTGAGAGTTCTCTGAAGGGCTGCGTTAGGCTCCAAAAAGGGAGCATAGCGGCATATTTACCGCCACTTCAACTCTCAATACCAGCGTTGCTTACGGTAGCGGCTAGCTGGAAAAACGTGCTCGTGCACGATTCCCCCATAGAAAACAATGGGGCAGTTTGGGATAAAAAAAAACTAACACCTGCAAAAAAGCAGCGTTAAGCTCCGAATGCAGCCCCATTGTTTCCTATGAGGAAACACTTTCTAAGTCTGCACCTAACACCCTAACATGTACCCCGAGTCTAAACACCCCTAACCTTACACTTATTAACCTCTAATCTGCCGCCCCCGCTATTGCTGACCCCTGCATTTTATTATTAACCCCTAATCTGCCGCTCCGGACACCGCCGCAACCTACATTATACCTATGAACCCCTAATCTGCTGCCCACAACATCGCCGACCCCTATATTATATTTATTAACCACTAATCTGCCCCCCCAACGTCGCCGCTACCTTACATACACTTATTAACCCCAAATCTGCCGACCGGACCTCGCCACCACTCTAATAAATGTATTAACCCCTAAACCGCCGCACTCCCGCCTCAAAAACCCTATTATAAATAGTATTAACCCCAAATCTGCCCTCCCTAACATCGGCGACACCTAACTTCAAGTATTAACCCCTAATCTGCCGACCGGACCTCGCCGCTACTCTAATAAATGTATTAACCCCTAAAGCTAAGTCTAACCCTAACCCTAACACCCCCCTAAGTTAAATATAATTTTAATCTAACAAAATAAATTAAATCTTATTAACTAAAGTATTCCTATTTAAAACTAAATACTTACCTGTAAAATAAACCCTAATATAGCTACAATATAATGAATAATTACATTGTAGCTATTTTAGGATTTATATTTATTTTACAGGCAACTTTGTATTTATTTTAACTAGGTACAATAGCTATTAAATAGTTATTAACTATTTAATAGCTACCTAGTTAAAATAATTACAAAATTACCTGTAAAATAAATCCTAACCTAAGTTACAATTAAACCTAACACTACACTATCAATAAATTAATTAAATCAATTAACTACAAGTACCTACAATTAAATAAAATAAACTAAATTACAAAAACCCCCCACTAAATTACAAAAAATAAAAAAGATTAAAAGAATTTTAAGCTAATTACACCTACTCTAAGCCCCCTAATAAAATAACAAAGCCCCCCAAAATAAAAAAAATTCCCTACCCTAATCTAAATTAAAATAGTTAACAGCTCTATTACCTTACCAGCCCTTAAAAGGGCTTTTTGCGGGGCATGCCCCAAAGAAATCAGCTCTTTTGCCTGTAAAAAAAAACACAATACCACCCCCCAACATTACATCCCACCACCCACATACCCCTACTCTAACCCAAACCCCCCTTAAATAAACCTAACACTACCCCCCTGAAGATCTCCTTACCTTGAGTCGTCTTCACTCAGCCGAGCAGCGATGGACCAAAAGAAGACATCCGGAGCGGCAGAAGTCTTCATCCTATCCGGGCAGAAGAGGACATCAGATTCAAGTTCAATCGGATTGGCTGATCCAATCAGCCAATCAGATTGAGCTCTCATTCTATTGGCTGTTCCGATCAGCCAATAGAATGCAAGCTCAATCTGATTGGCTGATTGGATCAGCCAATCCGATTGAACTTGAATCTGATTGGCTGATTCAATCAGCCAATCAGATTTTTCCTACCTTAATTCCGATTGGCTGATAGAATCCTATCAGCCAATCGGAATTCGAGGGACGCCATCTTGGATGACGTCACTTAAAGGAACCTTCATTTGTCGGTAGTCATCGGTAGAAGAGGATGTTCCGCACCAGAGGTCTTGAAGATGGAGCCGCTCCTCGTTGGATGGATGAAGATAGAAGATGCCGCTAGGATGAAGATGTTTGCCAGTCCGGATGTCCTCTTCTGCCCGGATAGGATGAAGACTTCTGCCGCTCCAGATGTCTTCTTTTGGTAATAATTTTTGTCTATCTCCACCTCTACGTAAAGGGAGTACCCCATCAACAATTTGAAACCTCAACTGGCTTTTATTGTGTGAGAATCTCGTGAATTGATGTTCCACCGGTGCATCTTCATCATCTTTACCTATTGCTGCTTTATGTTGACGTATCCTGTCCCGGACCATTTGGGTGGTCCATCGATTGAAAGAGGACACCCAAGTGGGAAATATATTTAATGACACTCCACTATTTTCATATAGGAGAAACAGAAATTTAAGAGATGAATTGATTTGTGCTGATTGGGGTCCTACAAAGAAACCCATTGAAATTACTAAGAAAGGTTCTTCTCCTTGAATGAATTGTGCTTTGTGTCATTCAACGCAACAAGGAGATCATATTACCCATCCTCTCTCTGGGAAAAGGATCAGGAGATCAGGAGATTAGACACTATGGTCCCTAAAGGTCTCAATAGAGATATCTCCTGGGGCAATTTCATTTAAATAACCCTATATATGTAGGATGCAATCAAAAGTAAATATGATGATCCCATATATGGGTATCTCTGGAATGTATATGAATTAATTAGTTCTAACCATATAATTCAAGCACTATCCAATAGGATTTTTGTTAATTCTTGAATGTTCCCAATTGACTTTAATACGAATAGAATTTGTAGCTGGGTATGATCCTGTTAAGCCAATATGAGCAGAACTAAGCAGGTACTGTTTCTTTAAACGAAGCTGCAATTTTTCCTTTTTTTTATTTCTCTTGAATATACAAGAGTATCTCTAGAATGGATACTGTTAAGCCAATATGAGTAGAACTAAGCAGGTACTGTTTCTTTAAACGAAGCTGCAATTTTCTTTTTTCTCTCAAATATACAAGGGTATCTCTAGAATGGATACTAATAAATCAGTTATTAACATAGAGTTCAAGCCCTATCCAAGAGGATCTCTTTGTAGTCCTGAATGGCTCTAATTGACCATAATATGACTATAATTTGTATCTGGGTACGATCCTTTGAAGGTAATACAAACATGATATTCGCATAATCGATGCAGAAATATGTGGGTACTGTTTCTTTAAATATAGCGGTAACTTTTTTCTCCTTTTTTCTACATATATTTTGTATATTTTTTCTATTAAAGAAAAGGAGTCTGTTACTCTGTCAACATGAGGTTGTCTGTGCCCTCATGAGATACCCTGGGTTATGCCTGTTATCAGTTTAAAGGCTAGAACTAGATACTCTGTTACGCCTGTTTCCAATTAAAAGGCTGGTTCGTATAACATATACTTAAAGATGAGCAGAATTAGATACTCTTGTTTTTTTCATTTCAATTATATGCTTGTTCCTTTATTGGAGTCATATATTTGTTGTAGGATGCATCGTGCCTTGTGAGGCTGTAACATGGGAGTAAGATTTGGTATCCTTTGTAAATATAAATGAGACAGGTTATAGTATAGGTTTCTAGAAATACGAGTGAATTTAGCGATTTTTAGCAATTTCTTTTTATTTTGTATATACTATTCGTGAGCTATATACACATCCGGGTGTCCATACAAATAATGAATGAATGTTATGTGTGCAAATGGAGTGTGACGTTATTGGAGGTGTGAATACGAGTAGCCAATAGGTATGAAGCAATAACGGTTTAAACAGCACCTTCACACAAGCACCTGTATATTCCTTGAGAAAGGGGTGGAGTCCCGAAACACGTGTCGGAATCAGTAAGACGCTATCACCTGTTCATGTTCGTGCTGTATGAGCCACATCTCAAGATAATGGTGAACGACTTTGGCATAGTAGGTGAGATTGGAGTAACTCGATAGTGGTCGATTTCCACACTGAAGGGAACGTCTGTGACAAGTCTCACGGTAGTACCCGACATACAAGCATATGACGTCTAAGGTAACACTGTTACTTAATATCTTCTATCAGCCCGAGCTGCATTTAAGATCCTGGTAATTATTTGAGCAATACAAAGTATCCGAAGTTTGAATTTTGTATCTGGGCCAGTGTGTAGAACCTGAGAGCGGAACTTTTAATGCTGAGTCAGTCAGTACACTGTGAGTGAAGCTTAAAGGGTGTGAGGTTGGACCAGCTTTATATGTATATCTCCCTTCAACACAGCCAATTACAACAAGAAATTGTGGCCATTCACACATCAGCTCTAATGGAGGGACACTTATATACACAGTTGTGGTATTACCATATTTAATATTACTGCAAATACACGTTTCAAGTCACAACAAGTGTCTCATGTGCTTTTGTCTCTCCGTGACTTGCAAATCAAGGATTTCAAATAATTGTAGCAATTTCCTATTATCCTGGGATTGTAACACAACAATATGCCAAAGATATAACAAGGTCCAAGTATTAGGAAAGTATATGAACATTCACTAAATAACCGGAACAGAGTGAGACGGACTTGATCCAGTAACTCTTTCAATATCTTGGATCTACTGTATGCTACATCCTTTTTTTATATATAAAGAACTTTCCTGATTTGTGCAAAGGCTGAACAGTCATCTTTATTTCTGTATACAGGTGGTGCCGGTCTTCACCCCCTGGGGACGCCCTGGGGGTGTTATGGTTTTGAATTTATGTTACAACAATTGTTCTGTTGCAACAATCATTGCTGTCCTTTTAGTTTTTTAGTTTTTTCAAATACTGTTTTAGTACTTTATTGTTTTATTGATGTATGGTACGGATATGTATGGTGGATTGGGTATGTGTGGATTTGAGTGAGTTTACATTCAGACTTTCCTGATTCATTATTGTACAGTGTGAAGTAACATATACAATTAAAATCCTTTGTTGAAAGATTTCTAAGACTCGTTGGCTGGGATTTATTTATATTATCTCTAGTTTAGTGTTTTCGTGCTATATATAGTGGAACTCATTTAAGCAAACAGTTCAACAGATCCACATCTAATATATATAGTATTTGTCCTTTTTAATAGCCCCCTTAGGTATTTGTGTGCAACCTCATTATCTCTATACGATTGAGCCTTCGATAAGGCTACTTGTGGCCATTTATGATTTATTTTCAGGTTACTATACTGGGTTTTGTTCCCCCCACTTTTCTTATAAAAAACGGCAATTCTGAGGCCTCAATAATGTTTCAGGTATCGTTTACTCTGGGGAGATTGATCCGTTGTACCATATATATTTTGATTCATCATTCCCATATAAGTAATGTGCCTAGGCATCTTATCATACTTCCACACGCTCCTACTCACTGCCCCTCTTTGAAGTCATGTGCCTTAATATCAGGCTGACCATGTCAGAATCTGCAGCGTGTAGTCGGATCATTAGCGTAAGGTCAAAGAAGAGAGGCACACCACACGTGCCTGCAAAAATGGCATCACTGTGATCTGTATTATGACACCTTTGTTGTGATCACTACATTTCTGACATGGTGCCAGGATGCCAGCGAATATCCTCCATTAGCCGCAACAGTTTTTATCCAAGATGGCGGGTCCATGAAACTTTTCACCTGCGTGTGGATCTGCGGCTCTCTTCGCTGCACTTGCTACTCGGTTTGTTTTGGCTCCAGCATGATAGATCTTGGGGTCCGTAGTGTGGACTTGAGGCAGTTGATAAGTTCCAGTCTAGCTCCGTTCACTGTGGGCCACTGTTTCTTACTTTAGCTGAGCACTCTGTAATGGCGGCGGCTGCTTGAAAGCGTAGTGCGTTGTTTCTTTTGCACCCTGCCCGTTAGGTCATCTCCACTAGATCTTCAAGTTAATTGCTTGCCATGCCTCTGTTCAAAGATTCGTCCCTTAGGTTAAGAATAAATGTATTAAATCACATAATTACACCCTATGGGGGGTAGTTATCAAGCCGTCAACCTCAAATACGCTGGAATTCCGCAGCGTATTTGTGGCGAGGCTGATTCGCCTTAGTTATCAAGCCCTAGATACCGGCAAAAGTAGAATTTAGTGATGTAAGCTTCGATCCGCCGGACTCAGTCCGACACAGATCGATTCTAAAGGTCACTCCAGATGTTCCACACACAAGTGCGGCACAATCTGACTACTTTTGCTAGTTAAACTAGCAGGTACGCTCTGCACTTTTCGGGCCCAGCATACCTGGTTTTCAAACCACCGCCCTGGAGGCAGCGGATCCCATAGGAATCAATGGGAGTCTGACCATAGCGAAAGTTCATGTTCGCTGCTGCCAGACATCCCATTGATTCCTATGGGAGCTGTCTACACCTAACACCCTAACATGTACCCCGAGTCTAAACACCCCTAATCTGTCCCCCTTACACAACTAAATAAAGTTATTACCCCCTAAACCGCCGCTCCCGGAGCCCACCGCAACTCTAATAAACTGATTAACCCCTAAACTGCCGCTCCCGGAGCCCACCCCAAGCTATAATAAATATGTTAACCCCTAAACCGCCGCTCCCGGTCCCCGCCGCAACCTATCTTAAACTTATTAACCCCTAATCTGCCCCCCTACACCGTCACCACCTATAATAAATTTATTAACCCCTATCCTGCCCCCCACTACACCGCCGCCACTGTAATAAAATTATTAACCCCTAAACCTAAGTCTAACACTAACCCTAACACCCCCCTAACTTAAATATTAATTAAATAAATCTAAATAATATTTCTCTTATTAACTAAGTTAATCCTATTTAAAACTAAATACTTACCTTTAAAATAAACCCGAATATAGCTACAATATAAATAATAATTATATTATAGCTATCTTAGGATTTATTTTTATTTTACAGGCAACTTTCAATTTATTTTAACTAGGTACAATAGCTATTAAATAGTTATTAACTATTTAATAGCTACCTAGTAAAATAAAGAGAAATTAACCTGTAAAATAAAAACTAACCTAAGTTACAATTACACCTAACACTACACTATCATTAAATAAATTATTCCTATTTAAAACGAAATACTTACCTGTAAAATAAACCCTAAGATAGCTACAATATAATTAATAATTACATTGTAGCTATTTTAGGATTTATATTTATTTTACAGGTAACTTTGAATTTATTTTAGCTAGTTAGAATAGGTATTAAATAGTTATTAACTATTTAATAACTACCTAGCTAAAAGAAATACAAAATTACCTGTAAAATAAATCCTAACCTAAGTTACAATTAAACCTAACACTACACTATCATTAAATTAATTAAATAAATTACCTACAAATAACTACAATTAAATACAATTAAATAAACTAACTAAAGTACAAATAATAAAAAAAGCTAAGTTACAAAAAATAAAAAAAATAAGTTACAAACATTTAAAAAATATTACAACAATTTTAAGCTACTTACACCTAATCTAAGCCCCCTAATAAAATAACAAAGCCCCCCAAAATAAAAAAATTCCCTACCCTATTCTAAATTAAAAAGTTGAAAGCTCTTTTACCTTACCAGCCCTTAAAAGGGCCTTTTGCGGGGCATGCCCCAAAGAATTCTGCTCTTTTGCCTGTAAAAGAAAAATACAACCCCCCCAACATTAAAACCCACCACCCACATACCCCTAATCTAACCCAAACCCCCCTTAAAAAAACCTAACACTACCCCCCTGAAGATCATCCTACCTTGAGTCGTCTTCAGCCAGCCGACCATCGATGGAACCGAAGAGGAGATTCGGAGCGGCAGAAGTCATCATCCAAGGGGCGCTGAAGAAATCTTCCATCCGATGAAGTCATCATCCAGGCGGCGCTGAAGAAGTCTTCCATCCGGGCGATGTCATCTTCCAAGCGGTGTCATCTTCCAAGCGGATTGAACTTCAATCTGATTGGCTGATTCAATCAGCCAATCAGATTTTTCCTACCTTAATTCCGTTTGGCTGATAGAATCCTATCAGCCAATCGGAATTGAAGGGATGCCATCTTGGATGACGTCCCTTAAAGGAATATCCATTCGTCGGTAGTCGTCGGAAAGAAGAGGATGGCTCCGCGTCGGCTCGTCTGAAGATGGCTCCGCTCCGGATGGATGAAGATTGAAGACGCCGCTTGGAAGATGACATCGCCCAGATGGAAGACTTCTTCAGCGCCGCCTGGGTGATCACTTCATCGGATGGAAGATTTCTTCAGTGCCCCTTGGATGATGACTTCTGCCGCTCCGGATCTCCTCTTCGGTTCAATCGATTGTCGGCTGGCTGAAGACGACTCAAGGTAGGATGATCTTCAGGGGGGTAGGGTTAGGTTTTTTTAAGGGGGGTTTGAGTTAGATTAGGGGTATGTGGGTGGTGGGTTTTAATGTTGGGGGGGTTGTACTTTTCTTTTACAGGCAAAAGAGCAGAATTCTTTGGGGCATGCCCCGCAAAAGGTCCTTTTAAGGGCTGGTAAGGTAAAAGAGCTTTCAACTTTTTAATTTAGAATAGGGTAGGGAATTTTTTTATTTTGGGGGGCTTTGTTATTTTATTAGAGGGCTTAGATTAGGTGTAAGTAGCTTAAAATTGTTGTAATATTTTTTAAATGTTTGTAACTTATTTTTTTTATTTTTTGTAACTTAGCTTTTTTTATTTTTTGTACTTTAGTTAGTATATTTAATTGTATTTAATTGTAGTTATTTGTAGGTAATTTATTTAATTAATTTAATGATAGTGTAGTGTTAGGTTTAATTGTAACTTAGGTTAGGATTTATTTTACAGGTAATTTTGTATTTATTTTAGCTAGGTAGTTATTAAATAGTTAATAACTATTTAATACCTATTCTAACTAGCTAAAATAAATACAAAGTTACCTGAAAAATAAATATAAATCCTAAAATAGCTACAATGTAATTATTAATTATATTGCAGCTATCTTATGGTTTATTTTACAGGTAAGTATTTAGTTTTAAATAGGATTTAATGATAGTGTAGTGTTAGGTGTAATTGTAACTTAGGTTAGTTTTTATTTTACAGCTTAATTTCTCTTTATTTTACTAGGTAGCTATTAAATAGTTAATAACTATTTAATAGCTATTGTACCTAGTTAAAATAAATTGAAAGTAGCCTGTAAAATAAAAATAAATCATAAGATAGCTACAATATAATTATTATTTATATTGTAGCTATATTCGGGTTTATTTTAAAGGTAAGTATTTAGTTTTAAATAGGATTAACTTAGTTAATAAGAGAAATATTATTTAGATTTATTTAATTAATATTTAAGTTAGGGGGGTGTTAGGGTTAGTGTTAGACTTAGGTTTAGGGGTTAATAATTTTATTACAGTGGCGGCGGTGTAGTGGGGGGCAGGATAGGGGTTAATAAATTTATTATAGGTGGCGACGTGTAGGGGGGCAGATTAGGGGTTAATAAGTTTAATATAGGTTGCGGCGGAGTCTGGGAGCGGCGGTTTAGGGGTTAAACTATTTATTTAGTTGCAGGGCGGTCCGGGATCGGCAAGATAGGGGTTAATAACTTTATTATAGAGGGCGGCGGTATAGGGGGGGCAGGATAGGGGTTACTAGGTATAATGTAGGTGGCGGCGGTGTCCGGGAGCGGCGGTTTAGGGGTTAATACATTTATAAGAGTTGCGGTGGGGTCTAGGAGCGGCGGTTTAGGGGTTAATAACTTTATTGAGTTGCGGGGGGCTCCGGGGGCGCTGGTATAGGGGGTAGAACAGTGTAGTTAGTGTGGGTGTTTAGTGACAGGCTAGCAATAAAGCTGTCAAAAAGCCAAAGAGCAGCGAGATCGGATGAGTGATAACTATCACAGTCCGCTGCTCATCGCCCCGTACTTGGTGCGCGGCTTTTTAACAGCTTTTTTGATAACTTAGGCGAAATTTTGCAGGTCCGCGGCGGCGATGGTAGGCGAGCTTAGGCGGGCGTATTGAAACGGCAAAGGCAGGTAAAGTAGACGGCTTGATAACTACCCCACTATATGTGCCATTGTCTTTGCAGAGCTACAGGACATTGCGGCCATCTCTGTTAGTAGGCAGCTTCGCCCCCCCTAGACTTATTTTTTAAATCTTGCACATACATACTGTTACTTGTAAATACATTTTGTTATTATATAATTTATTAGGGTTGCACCGATACCATTTTTTTAAGACCGAGTACAAGTACCGATACTTGTTTTCAAATACTCGCCGATACCAATTACCGATACTTTTTTATGTCATGTGACAGTTTACCAAGCACAATACAGACTAATTATTTAAGATTCCTTCTTTATAATTATGAAGGACTGTAGCTCAAAAGACATTATGAAATAATAAAACAGGTTTTATTTGTCACAAAGTTCACAGAACATTTTTAAAAATAAAAATATTACAATAAAATATATTAACAACAACAATAAATAACAAATATAAAATTGCAACCAACCAAAAGTGCCATACAGTAAAAAATAGAACAGAATACTGTTTAATCATGGCGAACAACACTATGGACTAGATTACATTTGACTGGTAAGCTTTACCAATGCTCTCATTACACGTCCTACTCCATTAAAGGCTATGGAGTTGGAAATGTGAACAGAGCATTGGTAAAGTTTACCAATCAAATGTAATCTAAATCTAGTCCTATAATTGCAGGATGAGTGTTCATTGGGATTAACTTAATTTTTTCTATGAGTACTCTTCCTGCAATTATATAAGCTAAGATGTTCCTCAGAGTACAGTATGTTTTGAACATAATTGTGCAAGATGAGAACTATCAGTATAAAAGGCAATCTAGCAATTAGAATAATTTTTCAAAAGTTAGTGGCAAGTTCTTTTTAAGGAGCAGAACAGAAGCATCTCTGTATGTTCAGCTATAAGTCTGTTTTTGCTATCAGTAAGGAGGTTCAACTTTCCACACTACTGCATGGGGCAGAAATATATTTTTGGGTCATTTTAGCCAGAGCTGGAAATCTCAGTTTATTAACTGCTCAGTACTTCAGGGGTTTGTCTAAACGATGTAAAGTAATCTCTCCTACAATAATACAATTAAGAGCAATTTGTATTGGCAGAACAGTAGTAAAAAATGTTTAGTTTAGTCTCCACTCGAGCTTTAAATGAAATGGGAACATGCAGTTTGAAAAAAACACCACAAGGTAGCATATGGGTAGTAAGTGCAGGTATCGGTTTAAGTATCGGTGCATTTGCACGAGTACAAGTACTCATGCAAGTACTTGGTATCGGTACCGATACCGATACTAGTATCGGTATCGGTGCAACCCTATAATTTATGTATGTGTCCGTATCTCTTAAAACAAGTTAGTTTAACCTCCTGTTTGCTAGTATAACTGAATTACTGTGTCGCGAAATTATGTAAGTCTAAAAAGTGTGTCACTAACATGAAAAGTTTGGAAAGCTCTGCTCTAAGTATTCAGCTGCATTGATACATGCTAAATTCACTATATTGAAAACTATCATTATCCCACTATTAATGATGGTGTTTATATCTGAGGAAACATTGAATCAAGAAATTGAATCAAGAAATGCATTTATAGAGACAGAAGCAGGACATTTTTGTGGATATATAATTTTTTCATATACTGCATATACTGTATAATATTAGCAACAATGATTTTAGTAAATATAAAAATGTAAAGAATACATTACTTCAGACTGAAGCATTGTTTGTTTTATCCCTTCTGTTGTATATAAGTATAGATCATTTTTACCTATGTGAATCATCAAACTATGTAATCAATTACAATCTGTAGGCAATTTCCTCCCTAGATTTCTTGGGTGATCACAATACAAAATCAGTTTGTTTATTAAAAGCCCACTGCCACAAGCATCTATTCAACAGAATATCTCCTGAAAAGGCCTTTTCTTGTGTAAAGAGGAACTGTTTTCAAGATAGAAACTGGGAGGTCAAATAAAACTAAGAGGTACAATAGCCCATTCACACCTCATAAGGTTACAGTAAAGGTCAAATCAAGAAACCCCTTTGTTCCCTGTGCACTCTCAAACTGGACTTTCTCTGTGTGTTGTATTCATTTATTTGTAATTTTCCCTATGGGCCTTGCACCCAGGCTTGTCTGGGGTAAACTGCCTGTGACTCTGGAGACAGCTCAGCTTCCTGAGAGTGCTATAGCACCCAGGGCTGAGCATGTTGCTGGGTCATGGATGTGTACCCAGTCCAGTTTAAGAGTGCAATCCCCTTCCGTGTTTTGTATATGTCTAGGGAGATTACATAAGTCTGTGAACCCTGGCTTGTTCCCAGTTTGTTGAATTGAGAGCTTGCATTTGTATGGCTGTATTAGGTACCCAGGATTTGGAAGAGACCTTGACGTGGTACCTGGGCTTGTCCCATTTGGCCAGATGCGGTAAATTAATCTCTTCCAGTTTTGCTTTTAATCTTAGCTGAGAGCTTGGAAGCGGGTGCTGGACTTTCTCTGTGTGTTGTATTTATTTTGTAATGTTCCCTATGGGCCTTGCACCCAGGCTTGTCTGAGGTTAACTGCCTGTGACTCTGGAGACAGCACAGCTTCCTGAGAGTGCTATAGCACCCAGGGCTGAGCAAGTTTCAGGGTCATGGGATGTGTACCCAGTCCAGTTTGAGAGTGCAGTCCCCTTCCGTGTTTTGTATATATATATATATATATATATATATATATATATATATATATATATATATATATATATATATATATATATGTCTAAATATGTGTATTTATGTGTTTGTATAAATATGTATGTGCACATATACATACATATAAACACATATATACACACATGTACAGTATAGATTCACTTTTGAGTCCTTTCCAGTTAAATACCTTGAAACATGCAATATCGTATTTAATACATTTTTATATGTATTAATGTGTTTTGAATAGAAATATTTTATATTCCAATGTATTTCACAAAGAATAAAATGTTCTTTTTATTTTTAATACATATATATTTATATATTAATTAAAATTGAATAATTTATATATAGAAATAAATATAAAAAATAGAACATTGGAATTTAAAGTATTCATAACTACCTTCGGGTTTAGCGCAGTTGGTCAAATTTGGAGTCGGGATATCGTGCAAGGAATACGTGTAGTTTTTTTTTAAAACGCTCCCCTTTGAAGTCTATATGGGGAGAAGTTAACACAGTCGTAATATCTGAAGTCCTAAAGTTAGCGTGCATCGTGACCAGAAGGGAGGAGGATGGGTACAAAAGGATGGTCCTGTCGCTTGTGGCTGCACCCACACTATTTTAAAGAAAGAAAAGTTACATTGCAATCGTTAGGGTTAAATATGAATATTGCATAAATATGCTTTAACATGTTTTCATCTACTAACAGATAATGCATATGTATATATCTCAATGTTAAAGCCCTGTGCCTACCTTTTTTTTCCTGGGACCTCATATCTTTGAGCCCTTTTTTTTTAGCAATTTTTAAAAAAAATATGTTTATTAGATATTGTTATTATGAGTGTAACTGTACTTTTAAATGCATTTTTCATGTGTTTTGTGACACTTTTTTGATTTGTGTAACAGTTCCCCAGAGCTCTGAGGTTGCGCCATCCCGATGCTCGTTAAATTTAATTGCGCTCAAACGTAAGCGTTCCCTTTCAACTTGTAATACAAATACTAAATTCGACAGGTGCAAACAGCCATGATAAACCCGATAGTGCACGTAACTGTTAGCGCACCTAAATGCATTTCATGCACCTCCTTCTAATCATGGGTGCCGCCATTATGGTACCTAGCAGGTATCTAAAGGATAGTTAGTGCACACGTGCAAATAGGTCAGCACTGAAATGTAGTAAAAGGTCGATTTCAACATGGTTTTATCCATGACTAGAGCGAGGCAGAGAATAACCTCAATACTATGCTTATAAAATGTATTTAGTGTTTAATGTCCCTTTAAACACTAAATACCCAAATTCTTGGTTATGGTGAAACTGCATAGTTATATGGGGCAATACAAACTTTAATCATCATACTGATGTGGGGCATGAGTGATTCTGAATGTTCATGCCAGTCAAGCATAATGCAGGGCACGCAGAGAGACAGAGCATATTATCTGTCTCATAGGCACATTAGATCCATGAATGATTGCACCTTTTTTTGTACTGAAATTAAGGTTGCTGTGTCTGGACCATTCCAGTAGCGTATAACAGAATTATTCCCTGAAAGTCATTGATCTCATTTTAGAACATTGTTACCCTCACAACCTGCCATATAAATATAATCTCTGTTTGAATCTCCTCTTGATAGATGAGCTGGAAAAGGTGATCTTTTATGAAAATATGTATTTTCATGTTCATGACATTTTCAAGTCACAAGTTATTTATAATATTGTAATTTTTTTAATTTGTTTGCCTAACCATCCACATTTTTTCAGTATCTGATATAGGGCCAGATTACAAGTGGTCTGCTAGTTAGCACTCCCGCTCGAGTGTAAACTTCTCTAGAAGTAATATTTTTGCGTGTATTGAGTTGTGCACAAATTTACAAATTGAAAGTAAAAATCAGATGCGCACTAACTAAATATCTTGACCGTGTTAACGTATTCGCCCTATAGAAGTCAATTGAGAGCCCTAACATCTAGTGATTGCATGCTAACCCAACAGACATGTGCAAACCCCAATATCGCTTGTGCGCCACTTGTAATCTAACCCATAGTGTGGTGCCTTTGTTGTGCATTGTACTCCTGGGTGGTGCTATGTGTTTCATTGTCATTAGCAAGATCTATATAGCCATCGTTTTCTAAACTGGGTTAGAGAAATCACCTGCTTTAAAACTCAATATTTTTCAAAGAAGATTGTTGATTGTTTTAGCCCAGTGTATTGTGTCTCTGCAGGTTCGGGTTTTGTGTCTCTGGATGACATTAAAGGGACATTCCAGCCTATATCCACATGGATTAATTTCATTTTTGAATATAAGCGTTTTTTGTAATATACATGTTAGCATAAATGTATTTAATAACCATTTTAGTTGATTTAAAAGTGTATTTAAGTATGCACCATGCACCTGCATTTTAAACACATCACTTGTTTAGCGAGCCTAAGGTACTTGTACCATAAGGTAATGACACAATTAGGCATATTTATCAAGCTCCAAATGGAGCTTGATGCCCCGTGTTTCTGGCGAGCCTGCAAGCTCGCCAGAAACAGCAGTTATGAAGCAGCGGTCACAAAGACCGCTGCTCCATAACCTGTCCGCCTGCTCTGAGCAGGCGGACAGACATCGCCGGAAATCAACCCGATCGAGTACGATCGGGTTGATTGAAACGCCCCTGCTGGCGGCCCATTGGCCGCGAGTCTGCAAGGGGCGGCATTGCACCAGCAGCTCTTGTGAGCTGCTGGTGCAATGCTGAATATGGCGAGCGTATTTTTCGCCGTATTCAGCGAGGTCTGGCAGACCTGATCCGCACTGTCGGATCAGGTCCGCCAGACTTTCATAAATAGGGGCCAATGTATTAATTGCTGACATGATACAAACCTCACTGGCACTTTGATTAGCTGCAGTATTTAGAATGCTGGTGCACTGAGAATATCTAGTTTTGCTTCACATGCATGTGCAGAGAAAAATGCTAACACTAAAACAGTAATAACTAAAAACATGTTTGCCAATACATGTATATTGCAAATATTGCAAATATCTTTCTACTCAAAGATCTAATTCATCTATATGCATTTACCTTTTGACTGGAATGTCCCTTTAAGGCATGATCTTCTTCCCGTGAATGACCTACATATGACATTGGCATAGCACCTTTTAGATGTGTGCATTTGGCAGTTTCATTCACTGTCGAATGTGGAAATAGGAGTTTGTTTTCAGTATTCAGCTCTTTTAAGAGCCAAATATCCTCGTGTGCAAGTAAAACACACTAAGATCTGGTTTTACTTAGATATTAGTGCTAGTGTAGAGCCCCTAGTGGGCTTGGAGCGTATTAAGGGCTGAAGCCTGGTAGGGATGAGAATGTGTGGTAGTGTATGCCAACATGGTTGCAAGAAATTAGAGTTACTTACCTGGAGGTTAAAAATTGTGGTTCAGGGCATGAATGTACAGCACAATGAGGGGGCATAGCACTTGCAGGTGGGCCAGCCATTAGGAGCAGGACAGCTGCTGGAGTACAGTCTAGGGTTCAGGCTGATGGTGGTGAAATGTGTTCTGTGGTGCCAGCGAACCAGAGCATGGCAGTGAAGATGTTTCAGATGCGGTAATGTGTGTTAAGGGTTTGAGTGGTCTGTTTGACCAAGCAGCTATTAAACAAGTGGTGACTGCTTTAGGGTTATTTGAGGCAGCACATCATCACCACAAGAGTGTGAATGGTTGAGTAAGGCATCGTTTGCAGGGTGCAAGTGTGTGTGGGGCGGTGCCACGAGACCCTGGTACTCCCGAGGTTACTATGGTTTTACAGGGCGTTGGATCCAAAGCTGGTGCAGCTAAGGACATGGCGGTGGCAAGCTTATTTACAGTGTCCCTGGCTGGCGCAGGAACAGTGGTGATGGCTGAGGCGGTATCCTCTACGTCCGGCAGTTCTTCACAGAAGGCATCTAAAGTGGCTGTGGCATTAGGAGGTGGTGAATCTTATGCACAAGGAGACAATCAGTTAAAGTCAGATTCTTCTTCAGAGTCAGGGTCGGTTAGCGATCCGTCTCTTGAACCGGTAGAGAGGGATAACCATAAAATGTTTATTTAGGCTGCTGAAGAAGTTGATGTCAGGGCAAGGTGGGCAGGCTTCTGGTACTAAGTCTAATACTGGCCAGGCAGAGGTTAGTAGCGCTGCAGTTGCTCAGGAAGAAGTGGGGAGTAGAGTAACAGTACAGGAGAATAAATACCTTTGCATGGTGCATTCTCTGCATGAGCACTTAAAGACTAAGGTTATGCACAAAATTCAGGAAGTCAGATACATGAACGTATTTGAGTTATCGGTTGAGGCCTACAGGCAGAAAGAGAGGAGCAAAGATGGGACAGGCCCTAAGAAGTTTAAGCTCCCAAATACTTATGAGGAGCGGCATCTGTGTTTTCAGGTACTGGTGTCTTGCTACTTGGAGAAACACCTGGGACAGGTTCATGCTGTTCTTAAGTATATGGACACAATTGATTGGATTTGTAGAAAAATATAAGGCAGGTGCTCAGCGCGATTACGATGCTGAGCATCGGCGTAAAATGGCCAGAAACCCTTTGCTTAATTTCGAGACCACAGATATGCAGTTGTGGGCCCATTTAGGGGCTGAGCATCTGCCTTCAGTCCCTGGGGATAGGACAGGTCAGTTTAGATCCTTTTCCAGGAACAGGTGCAAGGGTCGTGAATGTTGGAAGTTTCAGGATCACCAATGTGATTGTGGAACGGCGTGTTCCTTTCGGTAAGTCTGCAAGTTTTGTGGGAACCCGCACCCAGGGTGTGAGTGTGTCAAGCATAAAGATTAGGCTAATTAAAGAGGGGCAGCTAAAGGAGCTGTTGGTTCAAAGGGCACCCACCCCACTGAAGGTGGACACTCTTGAATCGTGGCTCCATTTATACTTTGATTGCCTGGTAACGGGCCTGCTCATGGCGGGTTGTGAGAGGGTTTCTGGATCCCGGTAAATACGGGCGGTCAGTGAATGAGGCAATTGACATTGACTTGTCCTCAGTGCATGAGGCTTTGGTCATTGTCCAGTGACCTGGGGAAGGTGATGACCAATATGCGAATGCTGATGGCTAAGTTTGGGGTTCCTCTAGCGGAGGATAAAACTCAAGGCCACAAAGAAACACACACGCAAGAGTGAAATAACTGTAGGCATGTGCAGTATGTTGCAAATGCACAATGTCACCTTTTTTACTGCTTCCCACTGAACCCGGAAATTTGCAGTTTGGGCCTGGCTCAGCTTCAAACCCAAACACACAAATGGAAACCCAAGCTGTCTGGGTCAATCCCGGATGGGTGACAACTCTAATTCCTACTCCCACACTGTTTAGGATATAGCATACTTAGGGCCAGATTACGAGTGGAGCACTATTGTTAGTGCGAGGAGAGCAAATGCAATCCCGACATTGCTGTGTTTTTTGTGCTCCAATCCATATTACAAGGGGCGCAGTGTTTAAATTACCACAAATTAGTTTGCACAAACTTGTGGTAATTCACAATACCCATATTTTTTATGGGTGGAGTTGAGTGTTCAATGTGTTGAAACTAAATGCAATCTTAGAAAAAGTTTGGCCGGAGGAAAAAGTTGCACTAAACTATACTATTAACCCTTAAACTGCCACTCCCCCCCACATCTCAAACTGATCCGCCACATCCCCACATCGCAGACTACCCTGCTACACTATTAAAGTGAAGGTAAACTTTGATGAATCAAAGCCCGTTTTTTAAAAATACTATTAAAAACAGGGGCACTTTCATTCATCAAGGTTTAGAAAGCAGCCGTTTTGATTAAAAACTTACCTTTGGTTTTTTTACAGCCAGAGCAGCTTCCCTCACCTGGAGATCCTCTCTTCACACGTCATCAATGACTTATCCGGCTTCCTCCAATCACGGCTTTCCCCCAAGGGGAGTCATTGTCTGAGGCCATGCCGTGATTGGAGGAAGCCAGATTAGTCATTCGGCTTCCTCCAATGACTAACCTAACACCCTCTAAGTTACAAAAAATTAAAAAAAACACCATTATATAATAAAATCCTAACATTACATAAAAATAAAAAACTGACAATACATAAAAACTAGCACTACAATAAATTAAAAACCTAACATTACAGAAAAATAGAAAAAAAAACATTGCCAAAAATATAAACTACACAGTTATGCCTATTCTAAAACTAAATTCCCCCTTAAATAAACACCCCAAATTAAAAAAACACTACTACTAACACTAAAATTACTATAGCAATAGCCCTTAGAAGGACTTTTTCTAGGGCATTGCCCTAAAGCGATTTAGCTCTTAAAAAAATAAATAAATACAGCCCCATTCTACAATAAAAGTAACCACCCCCCCAAAAAAAAGCCTACCTAAAAAAAACTACACTAAAAATTGCCCTGATAAGTGCATTTGGTAGGGCATTGACCTAAAAGGGTTTCTGCTCTTTTGCTATATAAAAAAAAAACTAATCTAAAAAAAAAACTAAACTAAAAGAAAAACCTATCCTAAACAAGATTGCCCTGAAAAGAGCATTTGGTTGGGCATTGCCCTTATAAAGGCATTTGGCAGTGCCCGTAAAGTGAACGGTGCCCAATAAAAAAAACTTTTCTAAAAAAAAAAGCTTTTTTATGTAATGGTAGGTTTTTTTATGCAATGGTAGGCTTTTTATGTAATTGTAGGCTTTTTATGTTTATGTAATGTTAGAATTTATTTATGTAATGGTAGTTTTTTTTATCTTTGTAAATTAGGGGGTGTCAGGTTAGGGGTGTTAGCGGGGTTAGTTGTTAGGAGGTTAGTGGATACTTTGCGATGGGGGTTGTGGTGGTTTAGGGGTTAATAGTGTAGCCGGACAGTTTGCAAAATGGGGTGGTGGCAGTTTAGGGATTAATAGTATATCAGGGCAGTTTGCGATGCGTTTGTGGTGGTTTAGAGGTTATTAGTGTAGCGGGGCAGTTTGGGTTGTGGGATGTGGTAGTTTAAGAGTTAATAGAGTAGCAGGGCAGTTTGTGATGTGGGGGTTTGGTGGTTAATAGTATAGTGGGGTACTTAGCGATTGGCTATGTAGCGATTTAGGAATTATGGGAGTTAGGGGGCTTATTGCAATGTGTTAGAACACAAGTATGGGTATTAGGTTTTTCCCACTTTCATGCTCCATTGAAGTCTACGGGGGAATATGTTAATGTGGTCACAATATTGTGACTTCGGCTTTTTGCACGCTTCAGTTTAGTGCGTGAGCAAAACCTTTTTACTTTCAACTTGTAATATGCACGGTATCTGACGCACGCAAAAAGCCTAAATCGAGCACAGTTAACATGCAAGCGGGAGCCATAAATAACGCTCCACTCATAATCTAGCCCTTAATCTGCAATAAATGTTTTATTTATTTATTTTTTTTTTTTTTAAATTAATGTTCCTGTGTGTTTCTGTTCGTGGAATACGCCACTATACACCAACAGAACACTGTGATTTCTTTTTATCAGCTAGTGAACTTCTTTTTTTGCACAAACATGTTCTTGCTGTTCAAAATCTAAATAAATAGCTTTAGTTTAACCTTTTTTCTCTTAATTGTGTTTTTTATACATATATTTAGGTTTTATATCTCTTTTATCATACTGTGTTATTTAATGTCTTAAACATTTAAATTTGAAGTTAAGAAAAAATGTTTCTGCTAGTCATCTGTTACCATAGAAGAAAAACACTACAAAAAAATGAAATCCCTTTAAAGAAACGTTTTGCTTTACATCTACATCTGTATGTGACAACTTACTCACGGCACACCCTAACAAAGACATTGAGCAAATCCTGTTAAACAATATTATTTGGGTTGCCAGAAAACGGGACACCTAACAAAACTCTGAAATGGAAATTTTATATTGTCGCCACTTGTACGACTCTGTCTGTGTAGATTCCAAGCAGCTATTAGGAAAAGCCTCTTCTCCTGCAGTGCGGATAACAAAACGTTTCTTTGTTACACCTGGCAGCATGATAAAGGATTAACTTTGAGAGAATAAAAAAAATAAAATAACTTGAAATGCGGAGGCCTGGAAATGAAGGAGTTAACGCTCTCAAAAAGAAATAATAAGCTTTCAGGAAGGAAAAGAAGAAAAAAAAATTCAACATCTTACAAATGTCAAGACAAATGGTTGTATATTTCTCCAGTCATGGTCTTTCTGTCACTAAAACAGCTGAACCCTCACCCAACCAACACGTATAACATAGGCAAGAAATCTCGGAAGGGGACTATTTTTTTATAATTATATTATCAAAATGAGAATATTATTGAATGATATTCATGTATTTTTAGGTTTCCTCTTCAAATCTAATAGATTTTAAGGGACACTGAACCCAAATATTTTTCTTCGTGATTAAGATAGAGCATGCAATTTTAGGCAACTTTCTAATTTACTCCTTTTAATCAAATTGTCTTCATTCTCTTGGTATCGTTATTTGAAAAGCAATAATGTAAGTAAGGGCCCATTTTTTAATAAACTACCCTGGGGTTGTTCTTGCTGATTGGTGGATATATTCACACACCAATAAACAGGTTCTGTCCAGGATCCTGAACCAAAAAATAGCTTAGATGCCTTCTTTTTCAAATAAAGATAGCAAGAGAACGAAGAAAATTGATAATAGGAGTAAATTAGAAAGTTGCTTAAAATTGCATCTCTATCTGAATCATGAAAGAAAAAAATGTGGGTTTAGTGTCCCTTTAATGCTTCTTAGAGAATGAAGTTATTTCCAATTCATTATTCATTCTCACAGTCATATTTATTCAGCAATAAAATACCTGCACATTTATGAAGAGGCCTAGATAGATATTTGTTTGAAAACATCATTTGCTTTTAGCAGTGAATGTAGACTAGATGGGAAGGTAATTTAATTTAATATATGAATTCACGTTTACCTGACATAAATCACACAACTAACATGAGAAAAAGAGCTAAAAACATGATACTTACAGATGGATGCCTCATTTTTAACTCCAACACTTGTTAGTTTCTATTTGTCTTTAAATGGATATGAAACACATTTTTTGTATTGCAGGCAGAGCATACAGTTTCTAAAAAGTTTCCTGTTTTACTTCTATTATCAAATTTGCTTTGTTCCCATGATATTCTTTGTTGGAAGAGCTTCCTAGAGAGGCACCTGGAGCACTATATGGCAGGAAATATGCTGCCATCTAGTGCTCTTGCAATGGATAACATTCTTGCAAAACTGCTGCCATATACTGTTTCAGAAATGGGCAGACTCCCTAACTTTACGTTCCTGCTTTTAACAAAAGCTACCAAGAGAACGAAGAAAAGTTGATAATAGAAGTAAAGCAGAAAGATGTATAAAATAATAATACGTTTCTTACACCTCTCTACTGGAATTATGGACCACTCTTCTTTTGCAAACTGCTCCAGGTCTCTCGGATTGGAAGGGTTCCTTTTTCCAACTGCTGTTTTGAGATCTCTCCCCAGGGGGTGCTCTATGGGATTGAGATGTACAGGCCCATTATCAAGCTCCGTACAGAGCTTGAAGGGCCGTGTTTCTGGGCGAGTCTTCAGACTCGCCAGAAACACAACTTATGAAGCAGCGGTCGCAAAGACCTCTGCTCCATAACCATGTCCGCCTGCTCTGAGCAGGCGGACAGGAATCGCCCGGAAATCACCCGATCGAATTACGATCGGGTTGATTGACACCTCCCTGCTGGCGCCGATGGGCCGCGAGTCAGCAGGGGGCGGCGTTGCACCAGCAGCTCTTGTGAGTCTGCTGGTGCAATGTTAAATGCGGAGAGCGTATTGCTCTCCGCTTTAGCGAGGTCTTTGCGTACCTGATCCGCAGTGTCGGATCAGGTCCGCAAGCCTTTTGATAATGGGACCTGCTGGACTCATTGCTGCCCAGTTCAGTACTCTCCAGCTCTTTGTCTTAAAACCATTTCTGGGTGCTTTTTGATGTGTGCTTGGGTCACACTGGCCCTAACATTGCACCACAGAATTATTTGGTAGTCTTTAGATTTCATAATGCCAGGCACACAGTCAAGACATCCAGTAATGAAGCAGCAAAGCAACCCCAAAACATCAGTGAACCTTCACCATGGTTTAAACTGTAGGACTGTATTCTTTTCTTTTAAAGTCTCATTTCTTTTTCTGAAAACAGTAGAATGATGGGGGCTTTACCAAAAAGCTGTAATTTTTTTTTCATCTGTCCACAGCACTTGCTGCTCTTTTCTCTCTCCATGCTCAGTGTGGCACACCAGAGACACACAACAAAAGGTTGGAATGCAATTATTTCTTACAATTTTGAGAAGGTGCTTATATTTATGTCCCAGTCCATTTTTTTAGTTTTTTTGCGGAATGTATCAGATTTGTCTTTTTTGTGTCATACCAATACAAGACACCTAGATTTGCGCTACAGCAGGGTGCAAAACAAAAGTTGAGTTATTTCACCCCCCCTGAAAACCTCCTTGTGCGTACGATAGGTGGGCGTTAAGACCCATAACCGCACAAGAAGCCAAGGGGCTGAGAATACGTGCTCATGTACGCTTTCCCCCATAGACATCAATGGGGAGAGAGGTGTTAGAAAAAAACCTAACACCTGAGAGTGCGGAATGGGCGATCGCCGTACGCAACCCCATTGATGTCTATGGGAAAAAATATGTATGTTTAAACCTAACACCCTAAGATAAACCCCAAGTCTAAACACCCATAATCTCCAGCCCCAACATCGTAACATCTAAATAAAGTTATTAACCCCTAATCTGCCGCTCCCCGACATCGCCGCCGACTAGATAACATTATTAACCCCCTATATCCGCCGCTCCCCGACATCACCGCCACTATAAGTAAAGTTATTAACCCCTATTCCCCCACACCCCTGACATCGCCGCCACTATAATAAAGTTATTAACCCCTATTCCCCTGCACCCCAGACATCGGCGGCACTATAATAAAGCTATTAACCCCATTCCACCGCTTCCCTGACATCGCCGCCACTAAACAAAGTTAATAACCCCTAAACCTCTGGCCCCCCACATCTCTGCCACTAAATAAAACTTTTAACCCTTAAACCGCCGCCCCCCCCACATTGCAAAAACACTAAATTAAACTATTAACCCCTAAACCTAACACCCCCACAATTAGAATTAAAATTACAATATAACTATCTTTAAATAAATAAAGAACTTACCTGTGAAATAAAAATAAACCTAACATTAAACTATAAATTAACCTAACCTTACTATTCTAATAAAATAAAAAATACTACCAAATTAAAAAATTGAAATTACAAATTTTAAAAAAACCTAACACTACGACAAAAAATTAAAAAATCGAAGTTTACCAAAAATAATTAACACGTAAAACATGAAAAATAAAAAACACTAAGATTACAAAAAATAAATGAAATTATCAAAAATAAAAACAATTACACCTAATCTAATAGCCCTATAAAAAATAAAAAAGTCCCCCAAAATAAAAACACCCCCTAGCCTACAATAAACTAACCAATAGCCCTAAAGAAATCAGCTCTTTTACCTGCAAAATAATACAAAGTCCCCCTAAAAGTAAAACCACTACCCAACCAACCCCCCAAAATAAAAACCTAACTCTGAAAAAAACCTAAGCTACCCAGTGCCCTTAAAGGGGCATTGTATAGGCATTGCCCTTTAAAGGGCATTTAGCTCTTTTGCATTGCCCTTAAAATGGCATTCAGCTTTTTTCCAAGTGCCCTTCCCTAATCTAAAAAAAAAAAAAAAAAAAACCCCAAAAAAAACCTAACACTAACCCCAGAAGATCTACTCACAGATTCGGAAGTCTGGACAATCCATCTCCATCCAGGCAACGAGGTCTTCATCCAGGCAGTAGGTCTTCATCCATCCTGGGGGTGTCTTCTATCTCACTCCCGGCGGCGCTGAGCCATAGGATGATAGCTTCTGAAATCCTATTGGCTGATTTGAACAGCCATTTTTTTCAGTAGCTCTCATCCTATGGCTGATTTGAATTTGAAGAATCAAATCAGCCAATAGGAAATGCAAGGGAGCGCTATTTTGAAACGGCTACCTTGCATTCAACTTCAGTGTATGGCGGTGACCGTAGGAAGGGGGATCAGCTTCCAGGGTGGCTCCTCTCCGCTCTGGGCCAGGATGAAGATAGAAGACGCCCCCGGGATGGATGAAGGACCTCTCCGCCTGGATGAAGACCTTGCCAACTGGATGGAGATGGATGTCCAGACTTCAGAAACCGTGTTAGGTTTTTCTTTTCTTTCTTTTTCTGTGTTTTTTTTTTTTTTTAGATTAGGGATGGGCACTTGGAAAAGAGCTGAATGCCCTTTAAGGGCAATGCAAAAGAGCTAAATGCTCTTTTAATGGCAATGCCCATACAAATGCCTCTTTAGGGGCAATGGGTAGATTAGGTTTTTTTTATAGTTAGGTTTTTATTTTGGGGGGGTTGGTTGGGTGGTGCTTTTTCTGTTGGGGGGACTTTGTATTTTTTACAGGTAAAAGAGCTGATTTCTTTAGGGCAATGCCCTACAAAAGGCCCTTTTAAGGGCTATAGGTAGTTTATTGTAGGCTAGGGGGGTGTTTTTATTTTGGGGGGCTTTTTATTTTTAAAAGGGCTATTAGATTAGGTGTAATTGTTTTTATTTTTTGATAATTTTGTTTGATTTTTTTGTAATCTTAGTGGGGGGTTTGTGATTTTAGTGTTAATTATTTTGGTAAAATTTTTCTTAGGATTATTTTTTTTAGTTGTAATTTTAGATTTTTAATTTTTTTCCTAGTGTTAGGTTTTTTTAAATTTGTAATTTAGATATTTTAATTGGTAGTATTTTTTATTTTCTTAGAATAGTTATGTTAGGTTATTTTAAAGTTTAATGTTAGGTTTATTTTTATTTAACAGTAAGTTTTTTATGTATTTAAATAGAGTTACATTGTAATTTAATTTAAAGTTAGGGGGGTGTTAGGTTTAGGAGTTAATAGCTTAATTTAGTGTTTTGCAATGTGGGGGGCCTGCAGTTTAGGGGTTAATAGTTTTATTTAGTGGAGGAAATGGTGGGAGGCTGGAGGTTTAGGGGTTAATAACTTATTTAGTGGTGGCGATGTCGGGGAGCGGCGGAATAGGGGTTAATAACTTTATTATAGTGGGTGGCGATGACAGGGGCGGTGGTTAGGGGTTAATATATTTAAATAGTGTTGGTGATGTGGGTGGGCAGCAGATAAGGGGTAAATAGGTTTATTTATAGCCCGTTGTGGGGGTCGGCAGATTAAGGGTAAATAGGTTTAAAATAGTGTTGCGGTGCGGGAGGAAGGCGGTTTAAGGGTTAATAGGGAAGTTTATGGGTGTTAGTGTACTTTGTAACACTTTAGTTATGAGTTTTGTGTATGATCGTGTCGGTATAGGCTGTAACTGCAAGCAATTTAGCCTCACGCGCAACCTGTAATACCGGTGCTATGGAAATCCCACACAAAAACATCATTTGTTTGAGTGCGGGATTGACTTTGCGTTACAGGCTAAAATGCTTGTGGTATAGCTATACTGACACGACTCCCAATAGCGGCGTTACTGCTTTTATGCTGAAATTGTCATTTTTTTCAGCATTAAAAGCCGCAACGCAAAACTCTTAATCTAGGTGAAAAGAAATAAACATGAGAATGCCTAAACATTTGTAATTGCAACAATTTTCTGAGCGAAGTGGGTGCATTATCTGACAGAAATGCAGGGGTGCCATATTTTTGGCCATGACTGTATATATATATATTTAAACAACTTACCTTAAGATATCATGTGATTTAAGGCCTAGATGCCAATTAAAAAAAACACCCAGCATCATGGTTTCAACGTATCTGCTTTTTGCCTTTCTAACGAATGAAATTCAAATTTCCCATTTGAAGGGCATTTGTTTGAATTTGTTAGTCAATCAGGCTGCAATAGTTTCCAAGACATCAAGTGCTTTTACATTCAAACAGAATAAAGTAACACATGTAAACGTAGTAGACATTTTCATGGGCTTCTTTTGCAGACCTACACTGAAGCACAAATTAAGAAGCTACAAAGAACTTCATGAAATAATGATTTACTATTGCTAATGGCTCTCTTTAAAAGTGATTGTAAAGTTGAATGACTTAAAGCCCAGTATTTAAAAATACTCTTAAAAACATGGATACTTCCTCCAATCGTTGTGTGCCCCCTTTGGCGTCCAGCTCGTGAGGCACACAACAATCAGCTGTAAGTTTACCATAACAAAAAGGTAAGTATTTTAAAAAAGAAGTGTAATTGGAAAGTTTAATGACTTAAAGCGCCCATGTTTTTAAGAGTATTTTTAAATACTGGGCTTTAAGTCATTCAACTTTACAATAATTTTAATGTTAATAACAGGTTGTTATAGTTTTCTAACAATATTAGATAAAAAAAGGGTGTATTTAATAATCTCCTATCATTTGTGTTAATTTATAATTGTAAGGAACTCTATGAAATATGATTTGTTGTAGGGCTTCGAGGTGGAGTGGGGAAAGAGGATGAATCATATATCTGAAATTCTGGCGAGTAAACATAGAAGAAAAATATAGGCCTTAATTACAAGTGAATCTTAAAAACGATAGCTATACGGTGTGCTAACATCGCTAGAGCACAATCCATTGTGCTCCCATTTTACTTCTATATTACTATCGGAAAGTAAAATGTTAGCACTTAAGTGCGCAAAATTCTGCAAGCCAGATAGTGGTGCCGCGTACTCCTGTCTAACACCCTGTCATATACAGTACCATATCCCTTTAAATCACTGTTAAAACAATTTTATTAATAAAAATATAAATAATACTTTTAATATTTATTTATATGTGTGATATACTTTATTTTAAATATTTTACATGTGTTTTGTGATATATGTTTATTTTAGCTCTAACACTTTACCACAGGTCTCCAGTCACACTAACTTTTTTACGTGCTATTATTTGTTGCTTAACTCATCACTTATAATTTGAGAGATGTTGAGGGCGGTCATGCTATCCATTGAAAGTATAAGGCGCTCAAAAAAATATTGACTACGCTAACATTTTCTGGTTAATCTGCTTTACCACTCACTTGTAATATCATATTTGTATATATATGTGTGTGTGTGTGTATGTATGCGCACATACAAATATAAACATACATACACATATGTAAACGCCTTTATATTTATATTGAGCCCTTCCCTGTCAAACACCTTGTCATATACCATATATTTTGAAATCACTGATAACACCATTTTTTTGTTTTTAGAACAAAAATACTTTAAAAAGTGTTGTTTATTACTCAGAAGAAAATGTTATTTTTATATTAAATATACTGTATAGATATATAGATAGATGATTGATAGATAGAAGTCTATGGGGAAGGGAGTTAGTGCAGTCGTGCCTGATTTGGACAGGTCAGCTAATATCATTCTATTATTTCAATATCCATCTACCCTTGAAGCAGCCATTTTTGGTCATCCAACATGCACTCCATACACACCTCTTTCACTGGCCACCAACTGTCCCTCACCTACCATCCTGTTGTTTGGCAAACCTTCAATGTGAGGCCTCCACCAGTCTCATTCTTTTTACCATAAACAGCTCCTGCCACACACTTTATTGCTCTTACTTATCCTCCCACAGGTGCTTCCACTCTTACTGGCAGTAGCCTACTAACTGCTATCTTTCAACGTGGTCCTGCTCTGCCTACAGAGCTACAGCATTAAAGGCTTCACTAGTTACAAAAGTCTCACTAGTTGGATACAACAGACTGTCAATGCTATTCAGCAGAGAGCCTAGATGCAGCCCAGATCGTGATGTCATCAGTGGGCGGAGCTTGGCAGCCACTTCAAGGTGACAAAACAATACTCATTTTAAAACAATATTTATTTTAAAATAACTTTTTACTGTTACTGCTGCATGATATAGAAAGGGTGCTGGGGGCTATTTGCAGTTTAATCTAAGGTAAGACTTTAAAATGACCAAGGTGTAGACTGTCCTTTTAACTTTGTTTATTTTGCTTTAGGGAGAGTGTACACCCCCCCCCCCCACACACACACACACACAAACATGCACATGCAAAATCTCGTCCCCTTTAAAAACACCTTATAGTTTATCAATTCAAGTATAAGAAAAAACATATATTCATGTTATACTGTACTAATAATTTAAGCTTCTTAAAGTGACATAAGGCAGCAACTATGAAATGCTCTACTGTGCTTGGACCAAAATGTGTGTTTAACACACTGCAAAGGGCTTAACACACAGTTAAAGGGACACTAAACAAAAAAAATTCTTTCATGATTCAGACAGAGCATTTTTGGTTCAGCACCTGGGTAGCACTTGCTGATTGGTGGCTACATTTGCTTAATTCTCTTTGTATTCTATTTAAAGAGAATACCTAGGTAGGCTTAGGAGCAACACTGCACTACTGGGAGCTAGCTGCTAATTAAAGGATGCACATATATGCCTCTTGCCATTGGCTCACCCGTTCTGTTCAGCTAGATTCCTGAGAGAAAAAGATACCAAGAGAATTAAAGTGACATAATAATAGAAAAATGAAATGCTCTAATTCGTTAGAGCATGCAACTTTATGACTATCAACCCTGCGCTACTGTGTGTTTAACCCCTGCAAAGGAGTTAAACACACAGTAGAAGAGGCAGCTTGGGATCTGCAGAGCACTGCTGGTCCCAAGAGGGAAACTGTAAGCAGCATTTGACTTGTTACACATCTGAGTGTATGACTAGTGCTGCTGATTGGTTCAGCGGCGGGATCTGCTCGGGACCAGCAGTTCTCCAGCATCCCAAGCAGCACTTCTGTGTTTTTAACCACTTTGGCAGGGGTTAAACACACAGTAGCGCAGGGTTAATAGCCATAAACATGCTCTGACAAATGTCATTTTTCGCCTATTTTGGCCCTTTAAGCTAATTTAAATAAATAAAATAAGTAAATTGGAAACTTGTTTACAATTAAATGCTTCTAATTTTCATGAAAACAAAATGTTGGGTGTTATAACCCTTTAAAGGAATGATTGCATTTGAAATACACAGAAAATACACAGCAACACATTTCACATATCAGTATAGAAACATAGATTTGACAGCAGACAAGAGCCATAGACCCAGCAAGTCTGCCCAATATTTCCTATATGCATTTTAGTAATATATATATGTTTGCAAAAATAAGGTTTAAAAAGGTATCACTTTTTATAAAAGTAACTGTTGGATTTCAGACCCATTGCTAAAGTCTGAGTTCACAACCAAAACACAAACATGTACAGGCAACGTACAGCTGTATCTGGAATGGAATTGGGCCCACATTCTTTAGTAGTTGTGCTACTAATATATCTTCCAAGGATTCTTTATCTAAATTAATTCCCACATTGTTTTCCCATGTTAACATAAATGTAGGTTACTTTGTAGCTATTCTGTTGTGACCTTTTGAAGGCCAAATGTTGCTCATAAAATCTGGTTGCTGTAAAAACAACAAAACTCTTTTTTTTCCTTGTAGATACATTGTTTTTTTTTTTAACCTCTCCATTTCCAAGGTTGCACTCTCTACCGGGCAACCACAGTGTTAACAAAACAAAACATTATTACTCTTATTCCTCTGAATGCTGGAAAACCTCCTCAGGGTCTCTTAATGAAATATGGGAGTGCAACTGCATCTTTCTTGCCATCCCCATGGGAAGTTGGTGCCTTCAATTATGGATTTAGAGAGGTGGGTGGATTTGCTCCATGAAATCTTTTTTTAATCCATCTACAGAAGTTTTCCTTTGTTCTTTAAGATTAAGAAGAAATGGCAGGCAGCCAAACACGCTTGCTTGATTGCCCCTGGCCAAAGCAGCCACAAAATTCAACCACTGTGGTCCATGGGCCTCTTAATTAACCCATCAGACGCTGGAGATACTAAGACTCCAACCGTGTAAACAAGGAGCTTGTGTATGCTATATAACAATTATGCTTTTCTGGCACCAGAACCAATTAGTCACCTTATCAATGCTGCCTTTTTTCTTTTCTGGCACCAGAACCAGTTATTCTCCTTGCTGTGTACTGCGGCCATCTCTGCTCACTTTTTGCTGCCCTGACACTAGAACACAGATGAAAAAATCTGTTGCATGAGTGCCACACAGTGCTCTGATCACTAATGAAAAGGAACCAAGTGATTATTTCCAAGGAAATACAAGACTGTTTGAATACGGGTTGTCCAACTCAAAGCTTGGGGCCACAGTGTGGCTCTCCAGTGTTTTTATGTAACCCCCCTTCCCTTCATCCGATCATATAATGGTTGTGTCTGAACCACATTGATATTTCACAACACTTTCTCCAGGGACTGTGCTTATGCACACCAAAATTATAGTGAATAAATACCAGGTATATCCTACCATTCCTATGTCTGTCCCCTTCTACATCAATGTCTTGCAGCTGGAAGCAGATGTTGGGGTAAATAGTTTCTCTCCCCCAGCGGCCTCTATGACAGCATGAGAAATAAATAAAAAGTATATATATATATAACATTCCTGGCCTTACATCACAGCAGCAGGGAGGGGGGAGGGATGAGGGAGAGGGGAACATACCTAGCCTTACATCACAGCGGCAGGGAGGGGGGGGAGGGATGAGGAGAGGGGAGCATACCTGGCCTTACATCACAGCAGCAGGGAGGGGGGGGGGGGAGGGATGAGGGAGAGGGGAAACATACCTGGCCTTACATCACAGCGGCAGGGAGGGGGGAGGAGGGCATGAGGGAGAGGGGAACATACCTGGCCTTACATCACAGCAGCAGGAAGGGGGGAGGAGGGATGAGGGAGAGGGGGAACATACCTGGCCTTACACATTTTGAGGGCCATTTATCAAGCTCCATATGGAACTTGTGGGCCCCATGTTTCTGGCGAGTATCTTTATTTGAAAAAGAAGGCATCTAAGTTTTTTTGGTTCAGAACTCTGGATAGTACTTTTTATTGGTGGATGAATTTATCCACCAATCAGCAAGGACAAGCCAGGTTGTTCACCAAAAATGGGGCCGGCAAAAAAACTTACATTCTTGCATTTTAAATAAAGATACCAAGAGAATAAAAAAGATTTGATAATGGGAGTAAATTAGAAAGTTGTTTAAAATGTAATGCTCTATCTGAATCACAAAATAAAAAAATTGGGTTCAGTGTCCCTTTAACTCGCCTTTTTTACTTTTTGAATTGCCTGCTTCTTGTCTGTATGTATTTACTCTAATATTTAAGACTGTTCAATACCCCTTGTTTAAAAGAAAGCTCACCATAAATTCTACAGTATTTAAATACAACGTTTACAGAGTTGTTGGCAGATAATGAGAATGTGACATACAATTTGGGGTCTACTCTCCAGCTTATATGATGGGTAAACATTTTTTATGAATAAAGGTTAGTGTTATATTGTCTAAATCTCCTCCTGCACCATTATAAAATTACAGACATAGGCAGCTTATAGTTTATGTTTCTCAGTTCCTTAAAAGGACAGTCTAGTCAAAAATAAACATTAATGATTCAGATAGGGCATGCAATTTTAAACAACTTTCCAATTTACTTTTATCATCAATTTTTCTTTTTTCTCTTAGTATTCTTAGTTTAAGCTAAATCTAGGTAGGCTCATATGCTAATTTCTTAGCCCTTAGCTAAATGCATTTTGACAGTTTTTCACAACTAGAGGGTGTTAGTTCATGTATGCCATATAGATAACATTGTGCTCACGCAAGTGGAGTTACCCAGGAGTCAGCGCTAATTGGATAAAATGCAAGTCTGTCATAACTAAGAACTGAGACAAGGGGGCAGTCTGCAGAGGCTTCGATACGAGTTAATCACAGAGATAAAAAGTATATTACTATAATCGTGTTGGTTATGCAAAACTGAGGAATAATAATAATAATAATAATAATTTGGGATTTATATAGCGCTTTTCTCCCTGTGAGACTCAAAGCACTTTACAAATATACTGTACCAACATAAGACATAAAAGTCAGGAGTTTCTGAAGGTCAGATAAGCGGACTGAATGCCTGATGGAAGAGGTGGGTCTTTAGCTTTTTTTTAAAAGTCTGTAAGGACGGTGCCTCTCTGATTGCGCACGGTAAAGAGTTCCAGAAAGTAGGGGCAGTGTGGCAGAATGCTCTGGAGCCTGAGTTTGTCCTTATTCTTGGCACTGAGAGGAGAAATGTGTTGGCTGACCTAAGTGAACGGGATGGGATGTAGGGTGTCAGGAGCGCTTTCAGGTACTGTGGGCCTTGGTTGTTTAAGGCTTTGAAGGTCAGCAGGCCAATTTTAAAATATGTTCGCCATTTAATTGGAAGCCAATGCAGGGAGTGGAGAACAGGTGTTATGTGGCAGGAGCGAGTTTGATTGGTCAATAGTCTTGCTGCTGCGTTTTGTACTGTCTGAAGGCGATGGAGTTCTTTTTTTGGGAGGCCCAAGTAAAGTGCATTGCAGTAATGTAGCCTAGAGAATACAAATGCATGGATTAATGTTGACATATCATCCGGTGGAATTAAGTGTTGTATCCCGGCTATGTTTTTCAGATGAAAGTAGGCAGATTTTATTACAGAGGAAATCTGCTGTTTAAAAGATACTCCAGCGTCAATCAGCGCTCCGAGGTTTCGTACCTTTGCTGAGCTAACAGTTCAGAATGGGTAATAAAGGGATTATCTATCTTTTTAAACAATAAAAATGATGGTGTAGACTGTCCCCTTAAGTGGTCTTTTATGGCTATGAGCATGTATAATATTAGTTATGATGGTCTTTATTATATAAATTTGATATTTATTTCTATTACAAAGCATTTTAAATTGGTGTAATTAATCCTTTGTGGAAAATCTGTCCAAGATATCAAATAGTAAAATCACGCATAGAGAATGTTCAGGGAAACTCTATGGGGCATATTTAACATTGTTCGAGCGGACATGAACTGCTGGTGCAATGCCGTCCCCTGCAGATTCACGGACAAACAAGGGGCCTCAAGCTCCGTACGGAGCTTGATAAATATGCCCCTATATGTGACATATGTACATTGGCTTATGTTGTGAAATAATTCTCAGTTGGCAAGTCTGAGTTTACTGCAAACAGATTTGAAATATCTATAATAGGAGCTGAATATTAACCTTTGTAGCAGTGGTGTACTAAGTTGTTATGCTGTCCTAAGTACTAGTAAATCTGCTGCCTCCAAACCTTCCCCAACAGTTCAAGCTAACACTACCTGTAGAAGTTTTACTGATAACATATTGTGTTTGTGTGTGTATGTGTGTGTGTTTGCATGTTTGTGTGTGTTTGCATGTGTGTGTGTGTATATGTATGTGTATATATGTGTCTGTGTATATTTGTGTGTTTGTGTAATGTCTGCATGTGTGTGTGTGTGTGTGTGTGTGTATGTGTGTTTCTGTGTGTGCCTGTGTGTGTATATATGTGTGTGTGTTTGCATGTTTGTGTGTGTGTTTGCATGTGTGTGTATATATGTATGTGTATATATGTGTCTGTGTATATTTATATGTTTGTGTAATGTCTGCATGTGTGTGTGTGTGTATATGTGTGTGTGTTTGCATGTTTGTGTGTGTTTGCATGTGTGTGTGTATATATGTATGTGTATATATGTGTCTGTGTATATTTGTGTGTTTGTGTAATGTCTGCATGTGTGTGTATGTGTGTGTGTATGTGTGTGTGTGTGTTTGCATGTGTGTGTGTATATATGAATGTGTATATATGTGTCTGTGTATATTTGTGTGTTTGTGTAATGTCTGCATGTGTGTGTGTGTGTATATGTGTGTTTCTGTGTGTGCCTGTGTGTGTATATATGTGTAGATAGATAGATAGATAGATAGATAGATAGATAGATAGATAGATAGATAGATAGAAGCAGTGGTGTCCCTAGAAAATGTGGCTTTGGCAGGCACTTTCAGGAGGCCGATCAGTGATTTGTGGATGTGACCTCTATGTGAGCATGAAACTGGGCATGTCGCTGGGTCAAGGGTATCATGGACTGTATTGGGCATGCAGCGTGTGGAGGGTGCCATGGGTGGGGCTGGCTGGAGTTGGCCCAGTGTTGGGGGGGCAGTGCCACTCTTTATGCTGAGGAGGCTAGTGTCCCCCGGCAATGCCACTGGAAGGATAGATAGTAAACACAGCACCTCTTGAAATCTCTCTTGTCTTGCTTTTGTAGCAGTGCACATAAAAAAAGGAGCTCTGACAACTCCCAAATATATAGTCCATCCATAAAAATGTTTGTTATGGTACCTTAAAAATGAATATTCTTTGTTGGAGAAACATTTTCCCAAACAGAAACATACGGCCAGATTACGAGTTTTGCATTATGAGCTGTGTGGTGCTACCGTACAGTTTTTTATCACCGCTCATTTACCTGCAGCGCTTGTATTACTGGTTTTTATAAACCCGGCGTTAAAAGGCAAGAAGTGAGCGTAGAGCAAAATTGAGCTCCATACTGCACTTCAATACCAGTGCTGCTTAAGTGAGCGGTGATCTGGTTGTACATGCTTGTGCACGATTTCCCCATAGACATCAATGGGGAGAGCTGGCTGAAAACAAACCTAACACCTGCAAAAAAGCAGCGTAAATCTCAGTAATGCAGCCCCATTGATTCCTATGGGGAAACACATTTTATGTTTACACCTAACACCCTAACATGAACCCTGAGTCTAAACACCCCTAATCTTACACTTATTAACCCCTAATCTGCCGCCCCAACATCGCCGACACCTACATTATTCTTATTAACCCCTAATCTGACGCTCCGGACACCTCCGCCACCTACATTATACTTATTAACAAAGAGGAAAAAAGAAGCACTGAGTCTTATAGTAGATCCACAAAAGTTCTTTATTGGGAACAGGCTTCTACGGGAGACACCAGGTAACTCCTATCGGACGCGTTAAGCTTATTCACCCCTAATCTGCTGCCCCCCAACATCGCCAACAACTGCATTATGTTTATTAACCCCTAATCTCCCGCCCCCAATGTCGCTGCAACTTACCTACACTTATTAACCCCTAATCTGCCACCCCCAACTTCGCTGCCACTATATTAAATGTATTAACCCCTAAATCTAAGTCTAACCCTAACACCCCCTAATTTAAATATAATTTAAATAAATCTAAATAAAATTATGCTAATTAACTAAATTATTCCTATTTAAAACTAAATACTTACCTATAAAATAAACCCTAAGCTAGCTACAATATAACTAATAGTTATAGTAGTAGTTAGGGTTTATTTTTATTTTAAAGGCAAGTTTGTATTTATTTTAACTAGGTAGAATAGTTACTAAATAGTTATTAACTATTTAATAACTACCTAGCTAAAATAAATACAAATTTACCTGTAAAATAAAACCTAACCTAAGTTACACTAACACCTAACACTACACTACAATTAAATAAATTAACTAAATTAAGTACAATTAAATAAATTAAATTAAATTAACTAAATCTCACAAAAAAAACGCTAAATTACAGGAACAAAAACAAATTACAGATTTTTAACTAATTACACCTAATCTAATAGCCCTATCAAAATAAAAAAGCCCCCCCCAACATAAAAAACCCCAAGCCTAAACTAAACTATCAATAGCCCTTATAAGGGCCTTTTGCAGGGCATTGCCCCAGAGAATCAGCTCTTTTACCTGTAAAAAAAAAAAATACAAACAACCTCCACAACAGTAAAACCCACCACCATCCACACAACCAACCCCCCAAATAAAAGCCTAACTAAAAAAAACTAAGCTCCCAATAGCCCTGAAAAGGGCATTTGGATGGGCATTGCCCTTAAAAGGACATTTAGTTCTATTACAGGCCCAAAGCCCTAACCTAAAAGATAAACCCACCCAATACACGCTTAAAAAAATCCTAACACTAACCCCTGAAGATTCACTTACCGGGAGAAGTCTTCATCTAAACGGCAAGATGTCCTCAAGGAAGCCGGCAGAAGTGTCCTCCAAACGGGCAGAAGTGGTCCTCCAGACGGGCAGAGGTCTTCATCCAGACAGCATCTTCTATCTTCATACTTCCGACACAGAGCGGCTCCATCTTCAAGACATCCGGCGCGGAGCATCCTCTTCAAAGGATGTCCACTCAGCCAATCGGAATTAAGGTAGAAAAAATCCTATTGGCTGATGCAATGAGCCAATAGAATTGAACTTCAATCCTATTAGCTGATCCATTCAGCTAATAGGATTGAGCTTGCATTCTATTGGCTGATTGGAACAGCTAATAGAATGCCACTCAATCCTATTGGCTGATTGCATCAGCCAATAGGATTTTTTCTACCTTAATTCCGATTGGCCAATCGGAATCTAAGGGACACCATCTTGGATGACGTCACATAAAGTGATATTCATTCCGAAGAAGACGTCGTTTGAAGAGGATGCTCCACGCCGGATGTTTTGAAGATGGAGCCACTCCACGTGGGAAGGATGAAGATAGAAGATGCCGTCTGGATGAAGACTTCTGCCCGTCTGGAGGACCACTTCTGCCCGTCTGGAGGACACTTCTGCCGGCTTCCTTGAGGACATCTTGCCGCTTGGATGAAGACTTCTCCAAGTGAATCTTTGGGGGTTAGTGTTAGGATTTTTTTAAGGGTGTATTGAGTGGGTTAATTTTTAGGTTAGGGCTTTGGGTCTGCAATAGAGCTATATGCCCTTTTAAGGGCAATGCCCATCCAAATGCCCTTTTCAGGGCAATGGGGAGCTTAGGTTTTTTTAGATAAGGCTTTTATTTTGGGGGTTGGTTGTGTGGATGGTGGGTTTTACTGTTGGGGGGGTTGTTTGTATTTTTGTTTTACAGGTAAAAGAGCTGATTTCTTTGGGGTAATGCCCCGCAAAAGGCCCTTTTAAGGGCTCTTGCTAATTTAGTTTAGGCTAGGATTTTTTTTTTATTTTGGGGGGGCTTTTTTATTTTGATAGGGCTATTAGATTAGGTGTAATTAGTTTAAAGATCTGTAATTTGTTTGTTTTTTCTGTAATTTAGTGTTGTTGTTTTTTGTGATTTAGCTAATTTAATTTAATTTATTTAATTGTATTTAATTTAGTTAATTTATTTAATTGTAGTGTAGTGTTAGGTGTTAGTGTAACTTAGGTTAGGTTTTATATTACAGGTAAATTTGTATTTATTTTAGCTAGGTGGTTATTAAATAGTTAATAACTATTTAGTAACTATTCTACCTAGTTAAAATAAATACAAACTTGGGGGAACTTCTGGGCAGCATCCATGTTCAGATGCATAACTGCATGCTGCTCCAAATTTTTAACAACTTTTCCTTAATTAATACATTCTGACTGGACTACCTACAATATAAAGTATAGCTTTGAAATCTTCATCAGAAGACACATCTTATGAACCTAGTCTTGAAAGAAACCGCTGCTGGCATCAGGGATAAGAGCCACTTTGAGATCTTGGCCTGCTTAATACCCCCCGGCGGAATACCTTAGGGCCCTGTCGTTAGGAAGCACATCTTGTGCTTATAATCCGGACATCTACTTTTCCTAGTAAGACACAATACATACTTGGACAATTACAGTCTGCTTCATCCTTGCCTATAGTGTGCCGTTACGCATATATCATGGAAATCCCCTCAAGTTTCCTGGAGGAACTGTGCAGCATGCTGGCTGATCACCATGCTGCCTTAGAGATTGAGCTACATGCAGCTTTTTTTGGTGAGAGCGCTAACCCACTCCAACTACCCGAGATCCGCATGTTAAAGGGGGGGGGGGTTGACAGCGCTCCACTACACCCTCAGCATATTGGAGAGAGGCAGTGAGCCTATGGACGGAGAAGCACCAACTCAGCTTGATCTAACGCCGGAGAAGGGTGCAGCGATCGCCATGGGGAGCTTCAATAACTTACCTCAAATCTCTGCTACAAGAAGCAGGATTGCACCAGTCTGAGCTCCTTATCGCATACTGCATACCTCCCCTCAGCCATGATGGGACCATCGATGTCCCTTGGTGATGCAGCTCAACACTTGGTGTGGCTGCAGTCGCATCAATACATCTTTTGGGATCCGGGAGGCTTTGTCTTCCTCTGTGACTTAAGGACAATTTGGCGACCGACCCCTGGAAATCTGGTGAGGGATTGATTGCCTGCTCGTGAACCAGGCATGGGGTAAATGTTTGGCCATTGACTCTTCTGGAGGCCTGGGACTTATTCACGCTGATGTGCGGAGACTTATTGACTCCCAATAGCTATACTTAAATAATGCCAGAGTTGTACGCTCACTACAGAACTCATTCCAAAGATTAATCTGTATGGTTAAAAGTTTTTTTTTTGTTTGTTAACACTTCATAACGTATGTAATATAGCTGAAATGCAACCATTAGATGTATGTGTCTCGCCTGCTCCCATCTGAGCATTTACTATTTCAGTTATGCTTCTAATTTTTAATGTAAGATCATCTGAACATGTATTGTTTTTCAGATATCGCTGCTTTTTGTACCCTGATGCCCTATTATTTGGGGGACTGATATGTAGTTATTGTTATGGGTATAAGCAACTTATCAAACTCCAATCAATTCACTTTAGCTTTTTTCCACCAATATGGCAGATTAGTGACCCAAACTTACCTTTAAGGCATGCTAGCACTAAGATTGGTGCAGGCTGGACCTGCTTTGATGGTATTGATGATCACATTCTTAAGACCCTACTGTACATCATATTTTTACTTTGCCATATCTATCACATATATCAATTCTGGGTGATGGGAACATCCCTATAGGGTGGCTCCTGATATACAGGCTAATTGCATTGATTTCGTCATTTGTATTGTGCTGGTATTTTATATTGTGTGCTTAGATAGTATAGGACCTTCCATCTTCTATTATCTCTAATATCTTACTATTATCATGAAGATCCTAGACTTATAAAGTATAATATGTCCTGAACGGTGTACACTTCATTTTGCTAGTCCCAGCTAGATTTAAAACATTATGAGTGAGACTTGCTGTTATCTTCCTTTGTTGGAGTCACTTAGTCTATATCCCAATATATTATGTACCCTTAAAGATATATTTCCTTGTTATTGATGATCTGGCCCTAGGTTCTAGTTCCACAACATCCTGGTTTGGGTGTAGCTTTAATTTTGATTGGAGAACAAATTTATAAACTTTGAGTTACTAGTTTTGTGAAACTTATCCCCAGATTTCAAGGGTATACCTCAGTTTGTATAACACAGTAAGGATACGTCCTTCAATACATTCCAGGATGAGGGGAGTAGTGAAGCTTATCCTTTTGGGTCAATATATTACTGGGCCTAGTCTTTGGTTATTTCCTAAGGGGAACCCTTCTATATAGGCGTTAAGTTTTATGTCAATATCTATTTTCTGTACCAAAAAAACAGACGTTTACACCTCAATTAGTTGTGTCTTTTCCAATCATTCTAGTTATCCACTTCAAACAAAAAAAACAAAAAAAGAGAGGTTTATTGCGTGAGGTCCAAGAGCGGCCTCTTCTATTTTTGAGTACCCTCCCTAACTTGTATTTGTTTCATAAAGCTCAAGAGTGGTCTTCTGTGAAATTTGGAAGGTCAACATTCTAATTGACATCTTTTTCCATCATTGCTTATAGAAATCAGTTGTCTATGTTTATTGTATTTAACATGTGTTCTAATCTGTTGTATGTCATGACATTAAAACCTCAATAAAAAAAAAAAAAAAAAAAAAAAAATACAAACTTGCCTGTAAAATAAAAATAAACCCTAAGCTAGATACAATGTAAAAATAAACCCTAGCTAGCTTAGGGTTTATTTTATAGGTAAGTAATTAGTTTTAAATAGGATTAATTTAGTTAATTATAGTAATTTTATTTAGATTTATTTAAATTATATTTAAGTTAGGGGGTGTTAGGGTTAGATTTAGGGGTTAATACATTTAATATAGTGGCGGTGACGTTGGGGGCGGCAGATTAGGGGTTAATAAATATAATGTAGGTGTCGGCAATGTTGGGGGCAGCAGATTAGGGGTTAATAAGTATAATGTAGGTTGCGGCGATGTTAGGGGCGGCAGATTAGGGGTTAATAATATTTAACTAGTGTTTGCGAGGCGGGAGTGCTGCGGTTTAGGGGTTAATATGTTTATTCTAGTGTCAGCGATGTCCAGAGCGGCAGATTAGGGGTTAAAAATTTTATTAGAGTTTTTGCAATGCGGGAGGGCCTCGGTTTAGGGGTTAATATGTAGTTTATGGGTGTTAGTGTACTTTTTGACACTTTAGTTATGAGTTTTATGCTACAGCTACCTAACTACTGACTTTAGAATGCGTTAGGAATCTTGTCGGTAGAGGATGTACCACTCACTTTTTGGCCTCCCAGGACAGACTCGTAATTCCGGCGCTATGGAAGCCCCATAGAAAAAAGAGTTTACAAAGTTTACGTAAGTCGGTTTGCGGTAAGGCCAAAAAAGTATGCGGTGCCCCTAAACCTGCAAGACTCGTAATAGCAGCAGTAGTGAAAAAGCAGCGTTAGGACCTGTTAATGCTGCTTTTTCAGTTTACCGCAAAACTCGTAATCTAGCTGATAGGTAGCAATGTTTCAGGAATGCCAGCCTGAAATGTCACTACCTATGTCTTTGTTTAATTATATGTTTCTCCAAAAAAGAATATTTCTCTTTCTCTCTCTCTCTCTCTCTCTCTCTCTCTCTCTCTCTCTCTCTCTCTATCTCTCTATCTCTCGACAGATAGCTATAGATATATATATATTATATATATACAACACACAGAGAAAGTCCAGCACTCCCTTACAAGCTCTCAGCTAAGATTAAAAGCAAAAATGGTGCACCCTTCACTTGTACCAAGTTTGTTTGATTGAGAGCTTGCATTGTTTGACTGGTTTAGGGACCCAGGTTTAGGAAGGGACCTTGAGGTGGTACCTGGGCTTGCCCCATTTGGCCAGATACGGTAACAAACCCTTCCATTTTTGCTTTTAATCTTAGCTGAGAGCTTGTAAGTGAGTGCTGGACTTTCTCTGTGTGTTTTATTTGTTTGTTTTGTAATTTTTCCTATGGGCCTTGCACCCAGACCTATCTGGGGTTAACTGCCTGTGACTCTGGGGACAGCACAGCTTCCTGTGAGTGCCATTGAGCACCCAGAGCTGAGCATGTTGCAGGATTATGGTATGTGTACCCAGTCCAATCTGAGAGTGCAGTTCCCTTCCGTGTTTTGTATAATATATATATATATATATATATACACATATATAATATATATTATATATAATATATATGTATATCTATATATATATCTATCTATCTATCATATATTATAAATGCAGATGCAGGGAGGAGGATTACAGCGTCACAAGCATTTTTGTGAAAGGAAGATCTATCTATCATATATTATATACGCAGGTGCATGGAGGAGAACTGCAGTGTCACAAGCATTTTTGTGAATGCAAGATCTATCTATTTATCTATCTATATATCTATCTATCTATCTATCTATCTATCTATCTATCATCTATCTGTCTGTCTATTTATCTACATATCTCCTATTTATCTATCTATCTACCTATCTGTCTGTCTGTCTATCTATTATCTATTATATACACAGGTGCAGGGAGGATTGCAGTATCACAAGCATTTTTGTGAATGGAAGATCTATCTATCTACCTGTCTGTCTGTCTTTCCGTCTGTCTATTATATACGCAGGTTCAGGGAGGAGGATTACAGTGTCATAAGCATTTTTTTTAATGAATGCCTGTCAATCTAAGTATATCTGTATGTCTGACTGTCTTTCTGGCTATACCATCCATCTATCTATCTATCTATCTATCTATCTATCATCTATCTATCTATTAAGCAGGTGGGAGGATTACAGTATAACTTTTTATATATATATATATATATATATATATATATATATATATATATATATATATATATAGTCTTTGCCATTATTTACATCAATTTACACAAAAGGATAACTCACTGGGAGACATTTCTATGGCCATACACCTTCAGATATGCTGGTTGTGAGCATTTTGAACGTTAAAATGTAAATTTAAATAGTATTTTGGATTTGTATACACAAAAAACAATTACTTTAAAACTTTTTTGACCCATAAATCTACCAATTCCATTTTTTTAAGCTGGACAGCATCTTAAACTTAAATAAAGTGCTACTTTTATTTTATTCGGGGGGGTCCAGATTGCCCAATTACAAAATTGTACTTTCATTACTTGGCATGAGCATTGTTGGATTGTTATTGGCTAGTGTATGGTTGAAGCATTTCTCGCCTGCAGATAGGCATTTCCTGCCCTTGGAGTAATGGTTTAATCAGCTTTAGCAAATTAATAAAAAAAAATTGTAGCATGCGTGTGTTTGTTAGTTTTTCTGTTTAAGGGACAACTTGTTTATTATTTTTGGACAAATGTAAATGAATAACAAGATTTATTATTTTACATTTATTCAAATATGAATGAACACGTCTTTTAATTTCTACATTCAGTATAGAAGAAAACTATAGAAAAAAACCTGGTTCAACTGTGGAGCAATAGCAAAACCATATAAATTAGCACTCACAAAAACCTGTTCACTTTTAACCCTTAAAACCTTTTAGAGTATATAAGATTTAAAATCTGTTGAACTTGTAGATTCCATGTAGTTTTCTATTGAATAATGTTAGTTACCTTTCACCATAACAAATTTTTTACTATCTATGTATATTTTATTTATTAACCATGTGTTAATCTCAAAACCCCAAAATGAGTTTCTTTTGCATCTCTAACAAAAAGAGTTTAGAAATTAGCTTGCATGAAAACATTCTTTTTAAACATATATATGTATGTCTGTATATAAATAAAAAAGATCTAAGATGATAGCTATGATAGGAGATTATTTCCACATGAGTAAGCACTGACAGACATGTTACTTCAGTAAAACACATGTGACCCCCCTAAACTAAGAGGCTGTCATCAAGGATTAAGTGGCAAATTCTCCCAGAAAATTGTCTGTGGTGAGGTTGAGGGGGTGACATAGGGAGATGGAGGATTCACTCATTCTCAGGTTACTAACATGCAAATTTACAAAGGGCGGTGTTACGGCACAAATCTTCCCCCTAAGTTGATCATCATCATCTAGTTCCTAAAACAAATCTTGACAAAGTTCTGCAAACCTCCTGAATATATTTGACACAATGCCTTGTTCTTTTGTGTGTTTCGAATAAATACGCTTACATTTGAAAGAACAAATGTATTCGCATGGCTATGTTTCTCACCATCTTTGTATATGGGCTTAAGTGAAGGCATTTAGTGCAAATTATAAAGCCTGTGAACTATTTGCCTGGGCAAACAAACTACAAATAGGATGGATAAACTGCTAGGATGTTTCCAAACTGATTTTTTTTTTTTATTCTGAGGTGTAAGAGGGAATGAATGAGAAAAGAAATAGCAAGTTTATTTAAAAATAAAAACATTTAACTAAAATTAAATTTTCAATAATTTAATCAATTAAATAATGAAAATTAAATAATGTTGCAATACACATTAATTATTTATTTATTTTCTTGCTCTTGTTGTAAAAGATTTTCTGCAAAAACACTGCGTTTGGAAAACACGTGGTGAAGACGACTTGCTGAAGTTCAAACTGAGCGTTAGAATGGGGAAGAAAGGAGATTTAAGTGACTTTGAATGTGGTATGGTTGTTGGTGCCAGATGGGCTGGTCTGAGTATTTAAAAAACTGCTGATTTACTGGGATTTTAATGCACAACCATCTCTAGGGCTTAAAGAGAATAGTCCAAAAAAGATAAAATATCCAGTGAGCGGCAGTTGTGTAGACGAAAATGCCTTTTTGATGTTAGAGGTCAGAGGAGAGTGGGCAGACTGGTTCGAGATGATAGAAAGGCTGCAATTACTCAAATAACCACTCGTTACAACCAAGGTATGAAGAATACCATCTCTGCACAACATGTTGAACCTTGAAGCAGGTGGGCTACAGCAGCAGAAGACCACACTGGGTGCCACTCCTGTCAGCTAAGAACAGGAAACTGAGGCTACAATTTGCACAGGCTCACCAAAATTGGATAATAGAAGATTGGAAGAACGTTGCCTGGTTTAGTGAGTCTCAATTTCAGCTGCAACATTCAGATGGTAGGGTAAGAATTTGGCATAAACAACATGAAAGCATGGATCCATCCTGCCTTGTATCACCGGTTTAGGCTGGTGGTGGTGGTGTAATGGTGTGGGGGATATTTTCTTGGCACACTTTAGGCCTCTTAGTAGAAATTGAGCATTGTTTAAATGCCATAACCTACCTGAGTATTGTTGCTGACTATGTCCAGTGTACCTGTGGTGTGAGTGGGAAGTGACGTCACTGGATGGGGGTGTGGTTTAGGTCCGTGGTTGTCTATGTCGCAGTTACTAAGTGAGATGTATTGTTCCAGATCTATACTTCTATGCGCTGCAATAAAATAGCGGTGTACCTTCTATACTGTGTCCTGCATCTCATTACATGGTGTCAGAAGTTCTTGCCTGCGCTTCTGTTTCCTTATTGATGACGATTTCAAAGTTTACCCCACCTGTGCTTTTTGATTTCTCTCAGCCTGCAGCTTTGCCCACATGGCGTCAGTGGTTTCAACGCTTCAGGATTTCTTCCAAGCTGGACAAGGAGAGTGGTGAAGTACTAGTTAATTCGCTTTTATACTCTATGGGGAAAGATGTGGAGCCAGTGTTCAATGCCTTTGCTTTCCAAGAAGGGGAAGAATTTGACTTTGAAATAGTTATGAACAAACTCAGTGCCCACTTTGTGCCCAAAAGAAATGTGATTCATGAGAGGGCTTGTTTTCACAAACGTGCCCAGTGTGTGGGAGAATCTGTGGAGTCATTTGTGTGCAGCCTGTATGAACTAGATGTGAGTTTGGTGTTGCTAAAGAGGAGCAAATCAGAGACAGAATAGTCATAGGAATTGCAGATGCTGAGGTCTCACTGAAGCTACAGTTAGAGGCTGATTTAGCATTGGATGGGGCTATAAGGATGGCCTGCCAGAGTGAACTGGTGAAAAAGCAAAGTGCTGATCTGAGGTCTGAAAGTATTGTGGATGAAGTGTAACAGTTCAGGAGAGCTGCTAGTGAAAGGCACAGTGTGAGCGGTAGATCAAGTGCAACAGAAAGGCCCAGAAGCAGATGGGCGCAGCATGCTCGCTGCACACGGTGCAACCGCGCCCATGATCAGAGTGTCATATGCCCTGCTAAAGACAAAAGATGTAGAAAATGTTACAGAATGGGCCATTTTGAAGTGGTGTGTAAAACTGAATATATTAAGGAGATGCAGGTTGATAGTAACCAGGAGGGTCAAGAAGTGTCCTTTGTAGGGTCTGTTATTGAATAGACTGGTTCAGAAGAAGATTGGAGGGTTACTCTTACTGTAATGGGAGCCAAAGTTGCCTTTAAGATCGACACAGGAGCAGACATCACTGTAATGTCCCTTGTAGCATTCATAAAACTGCCTCAACAGCCTCAGTCCATAGTCCTGGTGGCCGCTTTGATTGTGCGGGGAAATTTCTTGCCAGCTGCGAGTACAAGCAAAGGAAATCCACCATGTGGGTGCATGTGATTAGAGGTCAGTGTGTTAACAACTTATTGAGCAGAAAAGCAGCCTGTGGTTTGGGCCTAGTAGCCAGAGTGAATGAGATTTCAGAAGATATGTTTGGTGAATTGGGGCTACTGAATTGCAACCCAGTCCGTATATCACTTTAAGGTGACGCAGTCCCATACAGCATTAAAAACTCCCCGTAGAATTCCGTTCTCCCTCATGTCTCAAGTGGAGAAGGAGCTTCTGCGTGTGAAGAATGTGGGAGTTATTGAAGAGGTTGTTGAAGCAACTGACTGGTGTGCACCCATTGTGCCTGTTGCAAAGAAAAACTGGAAAGTACGCATTTGCGTAGACTTGAAAAGGCTGAATGAGGCGGTGAAGAGAGAGATATATGTGCTGCTGACACTTGAAGACATAGCTCCGAAATTGGCTGGGGCGAAGTTCTTCTCTACATTGGATGCTTCTAACGGCTTCTGGCAGATACCTCTAGATCCAAAGTGCCGCAAACTGACTACCTTCATCATACCGATAGATCGGTTCTGCTTCTGCAGACTCCCCTTCGGGATATCCTCTGCTCCTGAAATCTTCCAAAGTGAAATGAGTTCTCTCCTAAGAGACCACGTGGGCACGGCAGTCGTCGTGAACGACATCTTAGTGTATGGGTCTACATTGGAGGAACATGATCAGTGATTGGGCTGTGTGCTGCAGACTATTAGAGAGTCCGGGATGAAGTTAAATAAAGAGAAATGCCATTTTAGGAAAGCTGAGTTATGTTACTTTGGGCATATCATCAATGGGGATCGCATCAAGCCAGACCCCGAAAAAATTTGTGCTATTGAACAGATGAAAAGTCCTTCTGATGCACATGAGCTGAGACACATATTGGGCCTTGTAAATTATGTGGGCAGGTTCCTTCCAGATTTATCCACAATACTACACCTTATCACAGAGTTGCTAAAGAAAGATGTTGCCTGGGTCTGGGGACTCTCACAGGAAGAATCTTTTATGCAGGTCAAGTCCCTGCTGGGGTCTGCCCCAGTGTTGATGTTCTATGACCCTTTCAAAAAGACTGTGGTTAGTGCTGATGCGAGCAGTTATGAGTTAGGGGCCACCCTCCTGCAGTTGAATGAGAACAAACTACAGCCCAACGCCTACTGTTCCCATACACTGACGTCTGCTGAGTCAAAATATGCCCAAATTGAGAAAGAGTGTCTGGCTGCAGCTTGGGCCTGTGAGCACTTTCAGCGTTACCTAGTGGGTTTAGAGAAATTTAGTCTGGAGACTGACCATAAACCGCTAGTTCCTCTAATCAACTCCTATTATATTGATAAAACACCATTAAGATGCCAGAGACTTCTAATGAGGCTGCTCAGGTTCAACTTCCAGGCAGTGCATGTGCCGGGGAAACAACTGGTTGCAACAGATACACTTTCCAGGGTCCCGCTGGCTGCTGCTGAAGAGTCTTCAACAGAATAAGATGTAAAGGTGTATGTAGATTCAGTTCTGGACTCCATATCCATTTCTTCAGGGAAGCTAGAACAAATAAGGAAAGAGATATATTTAGATACAGAACTTCAAGAAGTTATAAAGTACATAAAAGATGGTTGGCCCGAGAGTCGGGCAGCTTGGATGTCTTTAAGTTCTTACCAGTCAGAAAGGTTGCAGCTCACGAAGCTGGATGGGTTGGTGCTGTTCCAGGACCGCATTGTTATTCCTGTTAGCATGCGGCAGGAGATGTTAAACAGGATTCATGATGGCCACTTAGGCATTACAAAGTGCAGAGAAAGGGCAGCTACAGCAGTATGGTGGCCTGGGATCAGTTCCGACATTGCAAGCCATGTGTCAAAATGTGCCTTTTGCTGGGAATGTCGGTCTACTCAGAGAAGGGAGCCCTTGATTTCTACTCCGCTGCCTGCAGGCCCGTGGCAGAAAATAGCTGCTGATTTGTGCGAAGTGCACGGACAAAAGTACCTAGTCATGATTGACTACTATTCCAGGTATTTGGAGATTGCACCTTTTAATGAAATCACAAGTCAAGCCATTATCACTTATCTCAAGAGTTTGTTCACCCAGTGGGGCATACCAATAGAGTTGGTGAGTGATAACGGAATGCAGTTTTCTTCCACAGAGTTTAGTTTTTTCAGCAGAGAATATGATTTTGTACATTTCACGTCAAGTCCACATTACCCGCAGGCCAATGGAATGGCTGAAAGGGTAGTTCAAACAACAAAGTTCATTTTGAAGCAATCTGAGCCGTACCTGGCCCTTTTGTCCTATAGGGCGAATCTCATTCAGGCCACGGGGTTTAGCCTAGCACAGCTGATGCTAGGACGCCAGATTCGCACCACCTTACCCTCTGTGGGTGTCTTCCAGTCAACTAGCTCTGTTCCTTGGGAGGAGGTCCTTAGGAGGGATGAAGAGGCAAAAAGGGGCTATTAATTCATCTATGACAGGAGACCCTCTGTGAGGCCCTTGCAGCAGCTGAAGGTGGGTAAAAGTGTCAGAATTAAACTGGATGATGAGAAGAAATGGAAAACGCCTGCTACGGTAATTGGACGCTCTCTAGAACCAAGGTCTTATGTAGTCTTACTGATGGAGGGACAGTCACACGTCGAAATCGAAAACATCTTCAGCCTGTACCTGAGAGTTTGGAACTGGATGCCTCAGTACCACCACCAATGGGATCTCCTGTTTTAAGAGGGGTGCCTTCCCCTCAGCAAGATCACAGCAAGGATATGTCTTTGCCTCCAGCAGACTCTCAATCACCTTCTTCTGTATTAGAGGACAGTTCATGTAGAGTTACATCAAGTGGAAGAGTGGTGAAACTTCCAGCCCATTATCAGGATTAGCACTAGTTAGAACAGTGACCGGATGTATGGGCAGAATAATCCCATGGTCACTGTGGACTAGGGTAGTCTACCCAGATGTTCAAGTCAGGATGTAATTCATGTTGTTTATACAGATATTTTCTTTAACCTGTTATTTGTTATATACTATATAAAACTGTTGTTGTATGCTTCTTGTATACCTTGTTATTTGTTGTATTCAAATGAAAAAAAAATGTATGCTTTGTCCTTTGAAAAGGGCGAAGATGTGATGAGAGTGGGAAGTGATGTCACCGGATGGGGGCGTGGATTAGGTTTGTTTTTGTCTATGTCGCAGTTACTAAGTGAGATGTATTGTTCCAGATGTATACTTCTATGCTCTGCAATAAAATAGCGTTGTACCTTCTATACTGTGTCCTGCATCTCATGACAGTACCCATCTTCTGATGGCTACTTCCAGCAGGATAATGCACCATGTCACAAAGCTCAAATCATCTCAAACTGGTTTCTTGAACATGACAATGAGTTCACTGTACCCCAATGGCCTCCAGAGTCACCAGATCTCAATCCAATAGAGCACCTTTGGGATGTGGTGGAATGGGAGATTCACATCATGGATGTTCAGCCGAAAAATCTGCAGCAACTGCATGATGCTATCATGTCAATATGGAACAAAATGTCTGAGGAATGTTTCCAACAAAACACAAAACTGCAGGCACAGATGAATGAAAAGCAGTGCAATTTATTCAGCAGAATAAACAGAAGCAACCATAAAAAAGCCAATAAAATGGAAGAACTAGGTCTTACGCATATCGGCTAGAAAACTGCCTTACTCATAGACTCTAGTCTTCCATATACACAATGAGACATTTATAGGTTAATCAATTATACACACACACATCCACACAGTGAAAAAACCTCCCCCTACTTAATGTAACATCATAACATCTTGATTGGCTATTATGTTACATAGAATACGCAATCTCTATCTCTAGGTGCATATATAAAAAGTTATAATTTACTTAATACTGTTTAACCCTTTACTGTCCGTTGTCGGAATATGTCCGACAAAGGGTTTTAGCGCATTCGCTCAAATGTCGGATATATTCAAAATATTGACGCGAAAAGTAAGTAAGACCTCCCGGCCACACCAATTAAATATTTAAAGGACCGGAAAGGATTAAACATCATACACTAAACTCATGAATATCTTTATCTCAAAAAGTATATTTATAGTATTATTATTCATAGATACGATTATAATCATCTTTGCATATACCATATTGTTATAGATACATATTATACCTACTCATATACTCCTGAATTATCAACAGACTAGATTAAGGGTAAACAAGAACTACATATTTAAATATACCGTCAGAGACTAACTATATACCACATACTACCAAAAGTTAATTATGTTTCCATCAATATTAAAGCCTTGGAGTACCCGGGTACGTAAGGTAAAAATCCAAAAAGCTTCTCGCTTTTTTAGTAAGGCTTCTATATCCACTCCTCTAGGTGTACGTTTAATCTGTTCCAGAATGCACCATTTGAAGGTTTGTGTATATCCAAAGTATTGTATGATGAAATGTGTAGCTAATGCAGAACAGTGATCTGGTCTCTCTATGTCATTCATAGTTCTTGAATCTATGCCACGAAAAATTAAGGCAGTTCTTAAGGCAAAAGGGGGTCCAACCCGGTACTAGCAAGGTTTACCTAATAAAGTGGCCCGTGAGTGTATATAGGTATAAATATATATTTGTGCAAAATACCATCAGATATATGTAGAAATATGTATTTAAGAATAAATAGAAAATATTCTTCTATGTGAAGAACATTGGAATGTGAAATATTCATATTGTCATGTCAGTTTAGCGCACTTGAGAATATGCAATCGTGTTTGCTCACGATTAGGGGGGGTTTCCTTTTTTTTTTTTTCTCCTTTGACTTATATGGGGGAATAGGTTACCATGTGCGCTATAGTCTAAGTTCGGCTTTTTACTCCCGTCGGGTTAGCATGCAAGCGAAAACTGTTTACTTTGAACTCATAATACAAGCACACCCCAACGAGCTCAAAAAAACGTACTTTTAGTGCAGCTAACACTCGAGCAGGAGCATTAAATAGAGCTCCACTTTTTAATCTGGCCTTGTGTTTATTATTTATAAAGATGCGCCGAAAAATATTTAGAAAAATAAAGCCAGACGATGCCATGCAAACTAGACCAAAATAGTTTTTCAAGAGGTAAAGGTAAAAAAAAAATCACATATATATCTCTATTTCAAGTCAAACAATTGCAGATCAGAGTTTACATTATACCAGCTGTTTTCCAAAAACCAATGGAGGTCCTCTTGCTGGCATTATTGGAGTAGTATCTTATTTTTATGATGTGTTCATAGCAGCTGACTGTGAAAATCATTTGTCAAATATCTTCCAACTCATTTGACACATTGCAGGAAAAACTAACAAAGGCTAATGGCATTTCAAATGAACAAACTCCTATCTCAGAATTGAGAAAAAAAACATCAGCATCATAATTATCTCATAGACTTTGTGATCTAGGGAGAAGAGGATTCTTGTTTTTGTTCTTGCTGTGTGCACCTTGATCAGGAGATAGGAGCATTAGAAACTTCCTCCTTATGGTCAGTTTTGTTGTTCTATGACATCATTATTAGGTGATCTCTTATTTTCCTCTGAACATTAGCAAATAAGTCTAGGTGTTGCTGGTCTGTATCTAGGACGGTGTTAGAATATACTAAAAAAGAACTTCCCATCCCAAAGTCATTTGTGTCCTCTTGGTTGCAGACACCACTAATGGGATTAAGAATTATCCACCTCCTCCAGTGAAGAAAAAGGTGCTATGTTGTGATACTCAAGATGTAGCCTTCTCCTAGATGCAGTGGAAAGTCAGCAAACTATCTACATATCTGCAATTCCAAACTGGATGCACAGAACACTCTTAGGGGCCAATTTACTAAGCAGCGTATGCTGCTCATTCCGCGTGAGCCTTCCGGTTCGCTGGAATCAGGAGTTAAGAAGCAGCAGACGGCAATGAGGTGGTGTACTGCAATCATCCCGATCGGATACGATCGGATGATTGACACCCCCTGCTAGCGGCCAGGGGGCGCACTGCACAAGCATTTCACAAGAATTGCTTGTGCAATGATAAATGCTGACAGTATATGTTGTTTGCATTTATCGATGTTGGGCGGACATAATTCGCTACAGAGAATCATGTCCGCTCACCATATAATAAATCAGCCCCTTAGACTTCAACTTCACTAACTGTTGGGTTTTTCTCTTGTTTTACAAGTTGAAAGTAATTGCGATCGCTTGAGTGCAATTGAAATTGTGTCACGACCTCAGAGCTCTGGTTAACAGTTTCGCAAAACACAAAAGTTGCACAAAACACACAAAAAAGATATTAAAAAGTACAGTTAAGCTCATAATAACATCATCTAATAAAATTATTTAAAAAAAATATTGCACAAAAAAGTTATAAGTGCTCAAAGATATGAGGTCTCAGGTGTTAGAAACAAAAAATGCTGGAAAAGGGTTTTAACATAGAGATACATATATATACATGTCTAAAGATGAATATGTATGTATATATGTTTATATGTGTGTACATATGTATTTATGTATTTATATATATTTATTGTATTTACAGACATATATACTTATATAAGCACATATACAGAAGAAACAATGTACAGATATTGTAAGATGGTACAAAAACAACAACAATCTGTTACAAATGGACTGAGAACTAATACTCTCCTAGTGGTTAGACCTCTGCCTTCTTTCAGTCTCTCCCCAGGGACTGTGGTTAAGGTAGATTTTCAGTGGTAAATGGCACAGATCTTTAGTGTTAAACTCAGGCTGGATGTTTAATAATCCTTCTGATGACAAAGAGAAAAGGGCTTGTTGTGAATGTAAAAGCCAATTAATAAGAGTGTAATATACTCACTCCATAAGTTGCATGATGCTTGTCTGGAGTATGTCACATAGAGGTCCAGTAGCAGTGATCCACAAATGTCTTGTAACAATAGTGGTTTAACAAACTGAAAGCAAGAAAAAAACTCCAGTGAAAAATATGTAGAATCTGTTATAAATTGAATAAGTAGTAACTTACTCCATCAAAATTGGACGTCCGGCGATGTCACAGCAAAGGAACAAAATAATATTCCACTATAGATAAAAAGTATTTATTAGCTCAACGCGTTTCAACGTATGCAACTGTCTTTTTCAAGAGCAAATATAAAACAGATAAAAGCAGTTGAAAGATTTTTAAAGGGACACTGTACCCAAATTTTTTCTTTTGTAATTCAGAAAGAGCATGCAATTTTAAGCAACTTTCTAATTTACTACTATTATCAATTTTTCTTCGTTCTCTTGCTATCATTATTTGAAAAAGAAGGCATCTAAGCTTTTTTTTTGTTTCAGTACTCTGGACAGCACTTTTTTATTGGTGGATAAATTTATCCACCAATCAGCAAGGACAACCCAGGTTGCTCACCAAAAATGGGCCGGCATCTAAACTTACATTCTTGCATTTCAAATAAAGATACCAAGAGAATGAAGAAACTTTGATAATAGGAGTACATTAGAAAGTTGCTTAAAATTTCATGCTCAATCTGAATCACAAAAGAAAAATTTTGGGTACAGTGTCCCTTTAAGCTGTGACAATTATGGCCGGTTTAAATACAAGTGATCTATGTTCCAACTTCCTGTGTAAAACAGGAAATTGGACTCACAAATAGTTAAATTGCAAACATCTGATTTGCAATTTAACTATTTGTGAGTCCAATTTCCTGTTTCCTGTTTACTTTCAACTTGTAAAATGAGAGCAACCCGATGTGCGCAAAAAGCGTAGTTATATAGCACAGTTAATGCTCGAGTGGTAGCATTAAATGCTGCTCCACTTGTAACCTGACCCTAAACAAGACACAAGTTGACAACTACAGAGGCAGCTTTGGAGCTGTTGCTATGCAGACTAGTCATGCAACCTAAAGTTAAGGGACAGTTCACCCAAAAACTTTCTCCCCTTTAAATTATTCCCAATGATCCTTTTTACCTGCTAGAGTGTATTAAATTGGTTGCAAGTGGCTCCTTTACTCATATTTCAGCATTTGAAATAGCTGATTTAGCTTGTGGTTTCCCAACCTATACTGAAAGTTTTGATACTGGAGTATACGCTATTGAATAGCCTAAGTAAACACAGCCAGCAGAATAGATTACACCCTCAGTGGGGGGCATGATAGTTAAGTAATAAAATGATAATTTTCCATTGTTCGCTCTATGTATTGAGCTTTGGTGTTCCAGACAAATATAAGATAAGGAAGCAAGTCTGTGTACATAAAAGTGATAACATAATGAGATCTGATATTACCTGAAGCTCAACCCATTGTAATAGGCTGTGGTTTCAAAGCACAAAACCAGCTACTTTAGATACACAAATAAACCCGAAAATGCAATTTCTCAAATATTTTATACTCTGCAGTTGGTATAACAAGTCATTTAAAATACATTTATGGAAAAACAATTTTACAGTGTACTATCCCTTTAAGAAAGGTAGAGGAGTTAAAATATCCCAGCTTGATTCTTCTGTGATATTTGACAAGCAACGCTTTTGTGTAATTGGTTTGCATGAGAGCAGGGGTTGGGTCTGTACAAGCAACCACATGTGCAATATTTCATTTCAGACATGTTCCCTGCTGTTTGCTAGATAATATTCATATACTCAAACAAAATATCTTAGTTAAAGAGGTGATATATAGATATATCTAGTAGATAGAGTGGACATATATAGAGGCAGGAATGCCACATACTTGGGCACATATACAGCAAGTAATACCAAAGAGGATAGGCAGTAATCACTTACACAGAGTGGACTAGTATGTTTACAGTTATCCTGTACAGAAAGGGAAGATAGTTTGCAATCTCACAAACAGAATATAGCCTATGATTTCACAAATAAATATCAGGCACATAATATAATTAAACATATAGTGGAAATTGTAACATTCTATTACATTTATGTGCTAAAGTATTTTTCCTTTTTGTCTCACTGTAAGAAATCTAGTGAACTGGAGTGCTCATCTTATAAGGTGTTTATGTAGGTTATTCAGCTGGTTTTGCAGTTTGTAAATAGACCTGATTATGTAGATGTACTGTAGCTCTAAATACAGAAATATACAAAAGTCTGTCTACACAAAATTCTGTTTTTTATTAAATAGCAATATTAAAGGCAAATATGAAAATCAGTACCCAGTATAGAAAGTTTTGATATATATAAATGTAATACAATAAGGCTGCAGAGATTTTATTCACACTTAATTGTTGTATTACACAATTTTTCAGGTGTTTGTATCAACAATTTTATTTTATAGTAATTAGCCTACTTGTCTTACAATCCTAACTATTAAACATACTAAAAATCTATCCTTTATTTTTTTCGATATATATATATATATATATATATATATATATATATATATATATATATATATATATATATATATAAAAAAATATATATATATATTAAATCTTGCTGTGATAAATACACAATTCTTTATAGCGTATGACACCTTTTTGCAGTCATTGATCTGCAACTGTTGCCTCATCTGTTCTCAGTGAAGGGATGATCCCAATGCATGGGAAATAGAGCAATAAAAACAATCTTTCCCCAGCACTGCAAGCTCTGGCTGTTTGCTAGATGCCAAGGGCAGGGCTTTTGATGGAAACGACACAGATTTTAGAGCGCTATTCACAGAGGGGTCAGAGGCCAGAGCCAAGTCACAGAAGGTTGTCCCAGCATCCTGGGTGACAATTTCATGGCCTGAATTAGAAGTTTCTGTCCAGTTGCAGGCAAGCGAGTCAAACAAACACTGCAGTTTTCCACTCTGATTAGCAGCATCAATAGTGAGTCCAGTGAGTAAATAGATGTTATTTTCTAATGTGTTTCCCCCAAAAAATAGCTGTGCTTTAATGACTTTGTTGTCGGAAGTGCCCACAATGTATTGCTCTGCATTGGGCCCATAACAAAGAATCTTCTGTCAGGTTTGTATCTTATTATATGCAATACTTTTGTTATCATATTTGAGTTGCAAGTATTTGTCAGATTCTCTGCAGTGAAACAAGTAATATCTCTGTTATTTTGTTAATAAATAAATACTCAAAGAATAAAGAACAGTAGTAATAATTTTAGGTTACCATTTGGTAAAAAGTGGGTCACATCCCCCAGAATTATTCTGTATTGCACTAATGTGTTAATACTTTATAAAATAAATATTTTTTTAATACATATATTATATTGCATTATATTATTAAATTGTATGGGATAGGAGCTTAAACACTGGCATTAACATAAGCTTTTTGTCATTGAAGTTATTTTCTCAATTGATGTATATATTTATATGTGTGTGTGGGTGATTGCATGGTGTACATGTGTAGTCTGTGTATGTATTGTATCTTTTCTATTGATTGTGTGCATTGTTCTTGTGATGTGTAGATTATTTCTGTGTAGTTTATGTGAAGTGTGTATGTAGTTTGTTTATATGATGTGTGAGTAGGGTTTTATGTGCTTTTAGTATCTGTTTAGGATGTTTGTGTCTTTTTGTATAGTGTGTAATTGTGTAGTGCTTGATTGGTTGGTGTGTAGGGATTGTGTTTTGTCTGTGTTTACTTTGGGTAGTGTTTAGTGTATGTGTATTTTTGTGTAGGGTGTGTGGGTAGTGTGTTTATATAATGTGTGTGCAAGTGTTTAAATTATGTGTAGTGTAGCATTTGTGTGATTTGTGGTATTGTTCTTCTTGAGTAAAAAGGTAGCTGGTAATTTCAAAACAGAGCAGTTCAAAATTTCTGGTATGGTGGACCATGTTTTTGATCTAATAGTGCTTTTGGTAGTAATGGTTAAAAAAAATCCAAATATTTTGTCAGCAATATAAGAGAATTACCATGGTAACCAAGAATACACAGATAACATATTTCTCTCATGCCCCCTGGCAAGTATTTCCCCATATTCCCTCTCCCTGCTACTAATTCACCTAACACATTAATTCCTCTTTTTACTGTCTTTATGCAATTTTTATTTTCCTCCAATTTCTGTGAATTCCCTCACCAAAACTTTGTTTACATATGTTACTCACATATGCCTTTATCTGGTTATGAAGAATCAGAAACATTCAATTACAAATAATACTACAAACGTTACAGAATTCAATGACAATACATTACTGTATTTGTGTATATTGATATATTGATAGAAATAACTTGTAAAATCAACTAATTATTAAAAAAGGCTATCATTAGGAGGACATTGGGGAGCCTATTGGATATTTGGGCCATGGATTCACTAATTTGTATACCCAATTTTCATATTTACATGAAGATATATCAGGTATGGCATACCTTATATGTCAAGACAACAGTCTTGTCTCACTACTAGTGCTATAACTTCCACCTTGGATGTTTGTATTGACACCACAGCCTTAAACAAGCCATTAATATTCCCAGCCCCATCCACTCCTATGACTTTCACAAGGTTGCTTGTAGGAAAAAAATCATTCCCCATCAAACCCTGACTGAAATCAAAATACATCTATAGTGCACAATTATTATATTCCAGACCACTTTACTTTACAATAGACATATTTTGAAATAGAAACATTTGTTGAGATCATGTCATTTTGTTGGCATATTCTGATACGTTGTCAAAGTTCATCTTTTGATTTCTCTGCAAAATTAAAATTTAAAATGTAGCCCTGTTGTTTTTCTAGAGTTTTAGAATTTACAATAATGAAATGTATGAATAAAGATGAATAAAAAAAAAAAATTATACCATATTATGGGGATCAATTAGAATATTTCCAACAAGTCTACTCAAAATTTCCTAAAAGTGTAAATTATTGAAGTCCCCAACAGTGTTTGTCCTTAAACCCGCTAATGGAAGTTTATTCCATGGGGCATATTTATGAAGCTTGATGCCCCGTGTTTCCGGCGAGCCTGAAGACCGCTGCTCCATAACCTGTCAGCCTGCTCTGATGCGGCGGACAGAAATCGCCAGAAATCAACCTGATCAAATACGATCGGGTTGATTGACACCCCCTGCTAACGGCCGATTGTCGCGAATCTGCAGGGGGTGGTATTGCACCAGCAGTTCACAAGAACTGCTGGTGCAATGATAAATGCAGAGAGCGTATGCTGTCAGCATTTATCGATGTGCAGCGGACATGATCCGCTGTATCGGATCATGTCCGCTCACACCATCTTAACTAGGCCCCAAATTACTCCTGAGCTTACTACCCTTCAGCTTGAGATCATGATCCCTTGCTCTGAAATTGTTCTTTTTGTAAATAATTCTAACACAGCCTCAGCTTTACTAAGCCCCATAATATACTTGAAGGTTACTATTAGACTTGTGCGCAATCAAAACATTTGGTTTGCTTCGTTTGTTTTCGATTCGGGCCGTAAAAAACATTTGGTTCGAGACATTCGTAATAATTCGGTATGTGTCAGTAATTCAGTTTCGGAATTTATTCATGTGGTTCTGAATTTTGAAATTTGGATGCATTTGAAACCGTTACCGAATTATTATTGTCAGACCGAATCTTTATTACAGACCGAATCGTTATTTCTAGCTAATGTTCCGGTGATTGCCGAAACAAAATTATGTTAAACCACCGCCGCCACCCATGCTGCCGCTAAATAAAGCTATTAACCCCTAAATCTCCGTCCCCCCACATCACTAACACTACCTAAACCTATTAACCCCTAAACTGCACCCCCCACATTCCCAACACTAACTAAATCTATTAACCCCTAAACCGCCATTCTGAAACATCGCTGACACTAACTAAACCTATTATCCCCTAAACCGCACCCATCCCCCACATCGCCGACATGAACTAAACCTATTAAGCCCTAAACCGCACCCTCCACACACATCGCCGACACTAACTAAACCTATTAACCCCTAAACCGCCGTTCTGAAACATCGCAGACACAAACTACAACTATTAACCCCTAAAACGCTCTCCCCCCACATCGCTGACACAAACTAAACCTATTAACCCCTAAACTGCACCCCCCACATCGCCAACACTAACGAAACCTATTAACCCCTAAACTGCACCCCCCCACACATCGCCAACACTAACTAAACCTATTAACCCCTAAACCGCCTGCCCCCAGATCGCAACAACCTAAATTAAACTATATTAACCCCTAAACCTAACACCCCCTAACTTTAACATAATTAAAATATAGGTAAATTAAAGTTACAATTATTAACTAAATAATAACTATTTAAATTTAAATACAAAGGCCTAGATTTAGAGTTGGGCGGTAGCCGTCAAAACCAGCGTTAGAGGCTCCTAACGCTGGTTTTGGGCTACCGCCAGTATTTAGAGTCAGTCATTAAAGGGTCTAATGCTCACTTTCCAGCCGCGACTTTTCCATACCGCAGATCCCCTTACGTCATTTGCGAATCCTATCTTTTCAATGGGATCTTTCTAACGCCGGTATTTAGAGTCGTGGCTGAAGTGAGCGTTAGAAATCTAACGACAAAACCCAGCCGCAGAAAAAAGTCAGTAGTTAAGAGCTTTCTGGGCTAACGCCGGTTCATAAAGCTCTTAACTACTGTGCTCTAAAGTACACTAACACCCATAAACTACCTATGTACCCCTAAACCGAGGTCCCCCCACATCGCCGCCACTCAATTAAATTTTTTTAACCCCTAATCTGCCGACCGCCACCTACGTTATACTTATGTACCCCTAATCTGCTGCCCCTAACACCGCCGACCCCTATATTATATTTATTAACCCCTAACCTGCCCCCCACAACGTCGCCGCCAGCTATCTACAATAATTAACCCCTAATCTGCCGACCGCAAAGCGCCGCCACCTACGTTATCCTTATGTACCTCTAATCTGCTGCCCCTAACACCGCCAACCCCTATATTATATTTATTAACCCCTAATCTGCCCTCCTCAACGTCGCCTCCACCTGCCTACACTTATTAACCCCTAATCTGCCGAGCGGACCGCACCGCTACTATAATAAAGTTATTAACCCCTAATCCGCCTCACTCCCGCCTCAATAACCCTATAATAAATAGTATTAACCCCTAATCTGCCCTCCCTAACATCGCCGACACCTAACTTCAATTATTAACCCCTAATCTGCCGACCGAATCTCGCCGCTACTGTAATAAATGGATTAACCCCTAAAGCTAAGTCTAACCCTAACACTAACACCCCCCCTAAGTTAAATATAATTTAAATCTAACGAAATAAATTAACTCTTATTAAATAAATTATTCCTATTTAAAGCTAAATACTTACCTGTAAAATAAACCCTAATATAGCTACAATATAAATTATAATTATATTATAGCTATTTTAGGATTTATATTTATTTTACAGGTAACTTTGTATTTATTTTAACCAGGTACAATAGCTATTAAATAGTTAAGAACTATTTTATTTAATTTATTTATTGATCGTGTAGTGTTAGGTTTAATTGTAACTTAGGTTAGGATTTATTTTACAGGTAATTTTGTAATTATTTTAACTATTTTAGCTATTAAATAGTTCTTAACTATTTAATAGCTATTGTACCTGGTTAAAATAAATGTGTTAGTGTTAGGGTTAGACTTAGCTTTAGGGGTTAATCCATTTATTAAAGTAGCGGCGAGATTCGGTCGGCAGATTAGGGGATAATAATTGAAGTTAGGTGTCGGTGATGTTAGGGAGGGCAGATTAGGGGTTAATACTATTTATTATAGGGTTATTGAGGCGGATTAGGGGTTAATAACTTTATTATAGTAGCGGTGCGGTCCGCTCGGCAGATTAGGGGTTAATAAGTGTAGGCAGGTGGAGGCGACGTTGAGGGGGGCAGATTAGGGGTTAATAAATATAATATAGGGGTCGGCGGTGTTAGGGGCAGCAGATTAGGGGTACATAGCTATAATGTAGGTGGCGGTGGTGTACGGAGCGGCAGATTAGGGGTTAATAATAATATGCAGGTGTCAGCGATAGCGGGGGCAGCAGATTAGGGGTTAATAAGTGTAAGGTTAGGGGTGTTTAGACTCGGGGTACATGTTAGAGTGTTAGGTGCAGACGTAGGAAGTGTTTCCCCATAGAAAACAATGGGGCTGCGTTAGGAGCTGAACGCGGCTTTTTTGCAGGTGTTAGGTTTTTTTTCAGCTCAAATGGCCCCATTGTTTTCTATGGGGGAATCGTGCACGAGCACGTTTTTGAAGCTGGCCGCGTCCGTAAGCACCGCTGGTATCTAGAGTTGCAGTGGCGTTAAATTATGCTCTACGCTTCCTTTTTGGAGCCTCACGCACTGAAAACCCAGCCATTATGTGAACTCTAAATACCAGTGGTATTTAAAAGGTGCATGGGAAAAAAAGCACGCGTAGCTAACGCACCCCTTTGGCCGCAGAACTCTAAATCTAGGCGAAAGTAACTTACCTGTGCAATAAAACCTAACGCCTAGATTTAGAGTTCTGCGGCCAAAGGGGTGCGTTAGCTACGCATGCTTTTTTTCTCCCGCACCTTTTAAATACCGCTGGTATTTAGAGTTCACAGAATGGCTGGGTTTTCAGTGCGTTAGGCTCCAAAAAGGGAGCGTAGAGCATAATTTAACGCCACTGCAACTTTAGATACCAGCGGTGCTTACGGACGCGGCCAGCTTCAAAAACGTGCTCGTGCACGATTCCCCCATAGAAAACTATGGGGCTATTTGAGCTGAAAAAAAACCTAACACCTGCAAAAAAGCTGCGTTCAGCTCCTAACACAGCCCCATTGTTTTCTATGGGGAAACACTTCCTATGTCTGCACCTAACACTCTAACATGTACCCCGAGTCTAAATACCCCTAACCTTACACTTATTAACCCCTAATCTGCCGCCCCCGCTATCGCTGACACCTGCATATTATTATTAACCCCTAATCTGCCGCTCCTTACACCACCGCCACCTACATTATAGCTATGTACCCCTAATCTGCTGCCCCTAACACCGCCGACCCCTATATTATATTTATTAACCCCTAATCTGCCCCCCTCAACGTCGCCTCCACCTGCCTACACTTATTAACCCCTAATCTGCTGAGCGGACCGCACCGCTACTATAATAAAGTTATTAACCCCTAATCCGCCTCACTCCCGCCTCAATAACCCTATAATAAATAGTATTAACCCCTAATCTGCCCTCCCTAACATCACTGACACCTAACTTCAATTATTAACCCCTAATCTGCCGACCGAATCTCGCTGCTACTGTAATAAATGGATTAACCCCTAAAGCTAAGTCTAGCCCTAACACTAACACCCCCCTAAATTAAATATAATTTAAATCTAACACAATAAATTAACTCTTATTAAATAAATTATTCCTATTTAAAGCTAAATACTTACCTGTAAAATAAACCCTAATATAGCTACAATATAAATTATAATTATATTATAGCTATTTTAGGATTTATATTTATTTTACAGACAACTTTGTATTTATTTTAACCAGGTACAATAGCTATTAAATAGTTAAGAACTATTTAATAGCTAAAATAGATAAAATAATTACAAAATTACCAGTAAAATAAATCCTAACCTAAGTTACAATTAAACCTAACACTACAATATCAATAAATAAATTAAATAAAATACCTCCAATTACCTACAATTAAACCTAACACTACACTATCAATAAATTAATTAAATACAATATCTACAAATAAATACAATGAAATAAACTAACTAAAGTACAAAAAATAAAAAAGAACTAAAAAATATTTACAAACATCGGAAAAATATTACAACAATTTTAAACTAATTACACCTACTCTAAGCCCCCTAATAAAATAACAAAGCCCCCCAAAATAAAAAAATGCCCTACCCTATTCTAAATTAAAAAAGTTCAAAGCTCTTTTACCTTACCAGCCCTTAAAATGACCTTTTGTGGGGCATGCCCCAAAGAATTCAGCTCTTTTGCCTGTAAAAAAAAACATACAATACCCCCCCCAACATTACAACCCACCACCCACATACCCCTAATTTAACCCAAACCCCCTTAAATAAACCTAACACTAAGCCCCTGAAGATCTTCCTACCTTATCTTCACCTCGCTGGGTATCACCGATCGGTCCTGGCTCCAAAATCTTCATCCAACCCAAGCGGGGGTTGGCGATCCATAATCCTGCGGCTGAAGAGGTCCAGAAGAGGCTCCAAAGTCTTCATCCTATCCGGGAAGAAGAGGCGATCCAGACCGGCAACCATCTTCTATCTTCATCCGATGAGGAACGGCTCCATCGTGAAGACCTCCAGCGCGGATCAATCTTCTTCCTCCGACGTCCAGCTGAAGAATGACGGTTCCTTTAAGGGACGTCATCCAAGATGGCGTCCCTCGAATTCCGATTGGCTGATAGGATTCTATCAGCCAATTGGAATTAAGGTAGGAAAGATTGGCTGATGGAATCAGACAATCAGAATCAAGTTCAATCCGATTGGCTGATCCGATCAGCCAATCAGATTGAGCTCGCATTCTATTGGCTGTTCCGATCAGCCAATAGAATGTGAGCTCAATCTGATTGGCTGATCGGATCAGCCAATCGGATTGAACTTGATTCTGATTGGCTGATTCCATCAGCCAATTAGAATTTTCCTACCTTAATTCCGATTGGCTGATAGAATCCTATCAGCCAATCGGAATTCGAGGGACGCCATTTTGGATGACGTCCCTTAAAGGAACCGTCATTCTTCAGTTGGACGTCGGAGGAAGAAGATTTATCCGCGCTGGAGGTCTTCACGATGGAGCCGTTCCTCATCGGATGAAGATAGAAGATGCCGCTTGGATCAAGATGGTTGCCGGTCTGGATCGCCTCTTCTTCCCGGATGGGATGAAGACTTTGGAGCCTCTTCTGGACCTCTTCAGCCGCAGGATTATGGATCGCCAGCCCCCGCTTGGGTTGGATGAAGATTTTGGAGCCAGGACCGATCGGTGATACCCGGCGAGGTGAAGATAAGGTAGGAAGATCTTCAGGGGCTTAGTGTTAGGTTTATTTAAGGGGGGTTTGGGTTAGATTAGGGGTATGTGGGTGGTGGGTTGTAATGTTGGGGGGGGTATTGTATGTTTTTTTTTACAGGCAAAAGAGCTGAATTCTTTGCGGCATGCCCCACAAAAGGTCCTTTTAAGGGCTGGTAAGGTAAAAGAGCTTTGAACTTTTTTAATTTAGAATAGGGTAGGGCATTTTTTTATTTTGGGGGGCTTTGTTATTTTATTAGGGGGCTTAGAGTAGGTGTAATTAGTTTAAAATTGTTGTAATATTTTTCTGATGTTTGTAAATATTTTTTTATTTTTTGTAACTTAGTTCTTTTTTATTTTTTGTACTTTAGTTAGTTTATTTCATTGTTTTTATTTGTAGATATTGTATTTAATTAATTTATTGATAGTGTAGTGTTAGGTTTAATTGTAGGTAATTGGAGGTATTTTATTTAATTTATTTATTGATAGTGTAGTGTTAGGTTTAATTGTAACTTAGGTTAGGATTTATTTTACAAGTAATTTTGTAATTATTTTAACTATTTTAGCTATTAAATAGTTCTTAACTATTTAATAGCTATTGTACCTGGTTAAAATAAATACAAAGTTACCGGTAAAATAAATATAAATCCTAAAATAGCTATAATATAATTATAATTTATATTGTAGCTATATTAGGGTTTATTTTACAGGTAAGTATTTAGCTTTAAATAGGAATAATTTATTTAATAAGAGTTAATTTATTTCGTTAGATTTAAATTATATTTAATTTAGGGGGGTGTTAGTGTTAGGGTTAGACTTAGCTTTAGGGGTTAATCCATTTATTACAGTAGCGGCGAGATTTGGTCGGCAGATTAGGGGTTAATAATTGAAGTTCGGTGTCGGCGATGTTAGGGAGGGCAGATTAGGGGTTAATACTATTTATTATAGGGTTATTGAGGCAGGAGTGAGGCGGATTAGGGGTTAATAACTTTATTATAGTAGCGGTGCGGTCCGCTCGGCAGATTAGGGGTTAATAAGTGTAGGCAGGTGGAGGCGACGTTGAGGGGGGCAGATTAGGGGTTAATAAATATAATATAGGGGTCGGCGGTGTTAGGGGCAGCAGATTAGGGGTACATAGCTATAATGTAGGTGGCGGTGGTGTACGGAGCGGCAGATTAGGGGTTAATAATAATATGCAGGGGTCAGCGATAGCGGGGGCGGCAGATTAGGGGTTAATAAATATAATATAGGGGTTAGCGGTGTTAGGGGCAGCAGATTAGGGGTACATAGGGATAATGTAGTTGGCGGCAGTGTACGGAGCGGAAGATTAGGGGTTAAAAAATTTAAATATAGTGGCGGCGATGTGGGGGGACCTCGGTTTAGGGGTACATAGGTAGTTTATGGGTGTTAGTGTACTTTAGAGCACAGTAGTTAAGATCTTTATAAACCGGCGTTAGCCCAGAAAGCTCTTAACTACTGACTTTTTTCTGCGGCTGGAGTTTTGTCGTTAGATTTCTAACGCTCACTTCAGCCACGACTCTAAATACCGGCATTAGAAAGATCCCATTGAAAAGATAGGATACGCAATTGACGTAAGGGGATCTGCGGTATGGAAAAGTTGCGGCTGGAAAGTGAGCGTTAGACCCTTTCCTGACTGACTCTAAATACCGGCGGTAGCCCAAAACCAGCGTTAGGAGCCTCTAACGCTGGTTTTCACGGCTACCGCCCAACTCTAAATCTAGGCCTAAGCTAGCTACAATATAACTTATAGTTATATTGTAGCTAGCTTAGGTTTTATTTTTATTTCACAGGTAAGTTTGTATTTATTTTAACTAGGTAGACTAGTTAGTAAATAGTTATTAACTATTTACTAACTACCTAGTTAAAATAAATACAAACGTACCTGTGAAATAAAACCTAAGCTACCTTACACTAAAACCTAAAATTACAAATAATAAAAAAAACTACCATTACAAAAAATAAAAAATCCTACCATTACAAAAAAAAACGAAATTATACCAAAAAATTAAAAATTTTCCTATTCTAATACCCTTTAAAAAAAAACACGCCAAAATAAAAAAGTATAATCTAAAACAAACTACAAGGTCCCTTAAAAGGGCCTTTTAGGGGCCCTTAAAAGGGCATTTTGTAGGGCATTGCCCTAAGTTAAACAGCTCTTTTGCTACAAAAAAATAAAAACACCCCTAACAGTTTACAAACCCCCAAACTACCAAGGGCCCTTAAAAGGGCCTTTTGGCAGCCCTTAAAAGGGCCTTTTGTAGGGTATTGCCCTAGGTTAAACAGCTCTTTTGCTACAAAAAAAAACACACCAAACAGTTTACAAACCCCCACCCCCCAAACTACCAAGGGCCCTTAAAAGGGCCTTTTGGCGGGCCCTTAAAAGGGCCTTTTGTATGACATTGCCCTAAGTTAAACAGCTCTTTTGCTACAAAAAACCCAAACACCCCCTAAAAAAAATACATTACACAAAATAACAAACAAATTATCAAAAATAATAAAAATTATTCCTATTCTAATACCCATTTAAAAGAAACCACCCCAAAATAAAAAAACTAATCTAAAAGTAACTACCAATGGCCCTTAAAAGGACCTTTTGTAGGGCATTGCCCTAAAGAAATCAGCTCTGTTTATGAAATAAAAATACAAATACCCACTAACTTTACAAACCCCCACCCCCCCAAACCCACAAAATAAAAAAAAAACTATCTAAAAAACCTAAGCTACCCATTGCCCTGAAAAGGACATTTCTATGGGCATTGCCCTTAAAGGGGCATTTAGCTCTTTTACTGCCCAAACCCTAATCTAAAAATAAAAGCCACCCAAAAAACCCTTAAAAACGCTATCACTAACCCCAAGACGATCCACTTACAGTTTTTGAAGTCCCGCTTGAACGATCTTCATCCCAGCGGAGAAGTCCTCATCCAGGCGCTAATAAACATTTTAATTTCTCTTCTTATTTGGTCCTAACCCCATTCCACCCCCTAACATCAACTCTATTACAAATTTTTGTATCTTCTGCAAACAGACATACTTTTCCCTTTGCTGATATCAGTGATATGTTAAATAAAACAGGCCCCAGAACTAACCCCTGCGGAATACCTCTAGTAACTGCCCCCTCTGCTGGATGCACTCTATTTGCTAAAACATTCTAGGCAAGATTACAAGTGGAGCGCAAATTAGCTGTTCAGCTTGTGCGTTAGTTGCGCTAGAAGTAATTTTTTTGCGTTTGTCGGGTTGCACTCATATTACGAGTTGAAAGTAAACTGTTTTAGCAGAAGTTAGAATATTGCGTGCGTGTGTACGTCTCCCCAATAGAAGTCAATAGAGAGAAAAAACACCCCACTCTCCCGCAAACCCGATTGCATATTTTCATGTGCGCTAACCCAGCTTGAAAATATGAATGTTTCACATTTCAATGCTCTTTAAACAGCAGAATATGTTCTATTTATTCATATATAAATATTTCTACATACATATATCTGATGTTTTTTTGGTAAAATATATATCTATATATCTATTCCTATTTCTATATAGATGATAATATAAAGGTATAGATATATACAGATATATATAGGAATATTTATTTAGAAATATAAAGAATATGTTCTGCTATGTGCAGAACATTAGAATGTCAAATATTTATACTAAATACATAGCTTCATTAAATATGAATATTGCATAAATATGCTTTAACATGTTTTCATATACTTAACTGCACATGCACTTATATATATGTCTATATATGTGTACATATGTATTTATGTGTTTAAATGTCTGTAAACACATATATACACATATATAAATACATACATTTGTACACATGTATAGACATATCTATATACATACATATACATCTTTGCCTGCCTTTATTTTTGTCCTAACACCTGAGACCTCATATATTTGAGCCATTATAACTTTTTAAATCATTTTTATTAGATAATGTTATTATGAGTGTACCTATACTTTGTAAAGTATTGTTTATGTGTTTTGTGCAACTTTTATGTGATTGGAACAGCCAATAGGATGAGAGCTGCTCAAATCCTATTGGCTGATTGGAACAGCCAAAAGGATTTTAGCGGCTCTAATGGAAAGGATTGGAACCTTTCAGCCAATAGGAATGCAAGGGACGCCATCTTGGATGATGTCCCTTGCATTCAAGATCCAGTTTAGGGCAGAGACCGTATTGAAGAGTCTCTGCCCTGTCTTCAGGATGCACCCGCTCCTCGCCGGATGGATGAAGATAGAAGAGGCCGCATGGATGAAGACTTCGCCGGCTGGATGAAGATGGCAGAGGCCGCCCGGATAAAGACTTCTTGCCGGCTGGATGGATCCTTCAAGCGGAACTTCAAAAACTGTGGATCGTCGGGGGTTAGTGTTAGGTTTTTTTAAGGTTTTTTTGAGTGGGTTTTATTTTTAGAGTAGGGTCTGGGCAGTAAAAGAGCTAAATGCCCTTTTAAGGGCAATGCCCATACAAATGCCCTTTTTTAGGGCATTGGGGAGCTTAGGTATTTTAGATAGGGTTTTTATTTGGGGGGTTTGGTTGTGAGGGTGGTGGGTTTTACTGTTGGGGGGTGTTTGTATTTTTTTTCCAGTTAAAAGAGCTGATTTCTTTAAGGCAATGCCCCACAAAAGGCCCTTATAAGGGCCATTGGTAGTTTATTGTAGGCTAGGGTTTTTATTTGGGGGGGGGGGGCTTTTTTATTTTGATAGGGCTATTAGATTAGGTGTAATTCTTTTTTGTTTTTTATACTGTGGTTTTTTATTTTTTGTAACTTAGTGTTTTTTATTTTTTGTAACTTAGTATTTTTTATTTTTTGTAACTTACGCCTAGATTACAAGTTTTGCGTTAGAAGCTGTGCAGTTTTTGCTCACCGCTCACTTACATACAGCGCTGGTATTACGAATTTTTACAAACCCGGCGTTAAAAGACAAGAAGTGAGCGCTGAGCAAAATTTTGCTCATTACCGCACTCCAATACCAGCGCTGCTTACGTTAGCGGTGAGCTAGTGTAACGTGCTCGTGCACGATTTCCTCATAGGAATCAACGGGGAGAGCCACCCAAAAAACCCTTAAAAACGCTATCACTAACCCCAAGACGATCCACTTACAGTTTTTGAAGTCCCGCTTGAACGATCTTCATCCCAGCGGAGAAGTCCTCATCCAGGCGCTAATAAACATTTTAATTTCTCTTCTTATTTGGTCCTAACCCCATTCCACCCCCTAACATCAACTCTATTACAAATTTTTGTATCTTCTGCAAACAGACATACTTTTCCCTTTGCTGATATCAGTGATATGTTAAATAAAACAGGCCCCAGAACTAACCCCTGCGGAATACCTCTAGTAACTGCCCCCTCTGCTGGATGCACTCTATTTGCTAAAACATTCTAGGCAAGATTACAAGTGGAGCGCAAATTAGCTCTTCAGCTTGTGCGTTAGTTGCGCTAGAAGTAATTTTTTTGCGTTTGTCGGGTTGCACTCATATTACGAGTTGAAAGTAAACTGTTTTAGCAGAAGTTAGAATATTGCGTGCGTGTGTACGTCTCCCCAATAGAAGTCAATAGAGAGAAAAAACACCCCACTCTCCCGCAAACCCGATTGCATATTTTCATGTGCGCTAACCCAGCTTGAAAATATGAATGTTTCACATTTCAATGCTCTTTAAACAGCAGAATATGTTCTATTTATTCATATATAAATATTTCTACATACATATATCTGATGTTTTTTTGGTAAAATATATATCTATATATCTATTCCTATTTCTATATAGATGATAATATAAAGGTATAGATATATACAGATATATATAGGAATATTTATTTAGAAATATAAAGAATATGTTCTGCTATGTGCAGAACATTAGAATGTCAAATATTTATACTAAATACATAGCTTCATTAAATATGAATATTGCATAAATATGCTTTAACATGTTTTCATATACTTAACTGCACATGCACTTATATATATGTCTATATATGTGTACATATGTATTTATGTGTTTAAATGTCTGTAAACACATATATACACATATATAAATACATACATTTGTACACATGTATAGACATATCTATATACATACATATACATCTTTGCCTGCCTTTATTTTTGTCCTAACACCTGAGACCTCATATATTTGAGCCATTATAACTTTTTAAATCATTTTTATTAGATAATGTTATTATGAGTGTACCTATACTTTGTAAAGTATTGTTTATGTGTTTTGTGCAACTTTTATGTGATTGGAACAGCCAATAGGATGAGAGCTGCTCAAATCCTATTGGCTGATTGGAACAGCCAAAAGGATTTTAGCGGCTCTAATGGAAAGGATTGGAACCTTTCAGCCAATAGGAATGCAAGGGACGCCATCTTGGATGATGTCACTTGCATTCAAGATCCAGTTTAGGGCAGAGACCGTATTGAAGAGTCTCTGCCCTGTCTTCAGGATGCACCCGCTCCTCGCCGGATGGATGAAGATAGAAGAGGCCGCATGGATGAAGACTTCGCCGGCTGGATGAAGATGGCAGAGGCCGCCCGGATAAAGACTTCTTGCCGGCTGGATGGATCCTTCAAGCGGAACTTCAAAAACTGTGGATCGTCGGGGGTTAGTGTTAGGTTTTTTTAAGGTTTTTTTGAGTGGGTTTTATTTTTAGAGTAGGGTCTGGGCAGTAAAAGAGCTAAATGCCCTTTTAAGGGCAATGCCCATACAAATGCCCTTTTTAGGGCATTGGGGAGCTTAGGTATTTTAGATAGGGTTTTTATTTGGGGGGTTTGGTTGTGAGGGTGGTGGGTTTTACTGTTGGGGGGTGTTTGTATTTTTTTTCCAGTTAAAAGAGCTGATTTCTTTAAGGCAATGCCCCACAAAAGGCCCTTATAAGGGCCATTGGTAGTTTATTGTAGGCTAGGGTTTTTATTGGGGGGGGGGGGGGCTTTTTTATTTTGATAGGGCTATTAGATTAGGTGTAATTCTTTTTTGTTTTTTATACTGTGGTTTTTTATTTTTTGTAACTTAGTGTTTTTTATTTTTTGTAACTTAGTATTTTTTATTTTTTGTAACTTACGCCTAGATTACAAGTTTTGCGTTAGAAGCTGTGCAGTTTTTGCTCACCGCTCACTTACATACAGCGCTGGTATTACGAATTTTTACAAACCCGGCGTTAAAAGACAAGAAGTGAGCGCTGAGCAAAATTTTGCTCATTACCGCACTCCAATACCAGCGCTGCTTACGTTAGCGGTGAGCTAGTGTAACGTGCTCGTGCACGATTTTCTCATAGGAATCAACGGGGAGAGCCAGCTGAAAAAAAGTCTAACACCTGCAAAAAAGCAGCGTAAAACTCCTTAACGCAGCCCCATTGATTCCTATGGGGAAATAAAATTTATGTCTACACCTAACACCCTAACATGAACCCGAGTCTAAACACCCCTAATCTTACACTTATTAACCCCTAATCTGCCGCCCCCGACATCGCCGCCACCTACATTATATTATTAACCTCTAATCTGCCGTTCCGGACACCGCCGCCACCTACATTATACTTATTAACCCCTAATCTGCTGCCCCCAACATCGCCGACACCTACATTATTCTTATTAACCATTAAACTGCTGCCCCAACATCACTGACACCTACATTATATTTATTAACCCCTAATCTGCTGCCCCCAATGTCGCCGCCACTATTCTAAATGTATTAACCCCTAAACCTAAATATAACCCTAACCCCCCTAACTTAAATATAATTTAAATAATTCTAAATAAAATTCCTATCATTAACTAAATTATTCCTATTTAAAACTAAATACTTACCTATAAAATAAACCCTAAGATAGCTACAATATAACTAATAGTTACATTGTATCTAGCTTATGGTTTATATTTATTTTACAGGCAAGTTTGTATTTATTTTAACAAGATAGAATAGTTACTAAATAGTTATTAACTATTTAATAACTACCTAGCTAAAATAAAGACAAATTTACCTGTAAAATAAAACCTAACCTAGGTTACACTAACACCTAACACTACACTATAATTAAATTAATTCCCTAAATTAAATACAATTAAATACAATTAAATAAAATTAGCTAAAGTACAAAAAGAACCAAACAATAAATTACAGAAAATAATAAACAAATTACAAGATTTTTAAACTAATTACACCTAATCTAATCCCCCTAACAAAATAAAAAAAGCCCCCCCAAAATAAAAAAAGCCCTACCGTACACTAAATTACAAATAGCCCTTAAAAGGGCCTTTTGCGGGGCATTGCCCCAAAGTAATCAGCTCTTTTACCTGTAAAAAAAATTACAAATCCCCCCCCCAACATTAAAACCCACCATCCACACAACCAACCCTACTCTAAAACCCACCCAATACCCCATTAAAAAAACTTAACACTAACCCCTTGAAGATCACCTTACAGGGAGAAGTCTTCATCCAACCGGGCCGAAGTACTCAACGAAGCCGGGAGAAGTCTTCATCCAAGCCAGGCGAAGTGGTCCTCCAGACGGGCAGAAGTCTTCATCCAGACAGCATCTTCTATCTTCATCCATCCGGCGCGGAGCGGGTCCATCTTCAAGACATCCAACGTGGAGCATCCTCTTCATCCGACAGCTAACAATGAATGAAGGTACCTTTAAGTGATGTCATCCAAGATGGCGTCCCTTCAATTCCGATTGGCTGATAGAATTCTATCAGCCAATCGGAATTAAGGTAGAAAACATCCTATTGGCTGATGCAATCAGCCAATAGGATTGAAGTTCAATCCTATTGGCTGATCCCATCATTAAAATTATGACTTCTAAATGTTAATATGAAAAAGAGCATGGCTGCATGAGCAGTACTTGTAATGCTGATGTTTGATGATGATATATGAGGCCAGTAACTGGACAGGGGTATGAACAGAGAGTCATTTTGTGCATAACAGCGTAGGACAAGGTAATGGGACTAATCGACTTTCTACTGTCACAGAGCCACAGTGCCAGCTTTATTCAGTACTTAAGTAGTGTAAACACTGTGGGCTAGATTACAAGTGGAGTGCTAAATTATCGTGCTCCCGCAAATGGGCAAATTTTGCCCGATTGCGGGCGCGTGATAATTAATCAGCTATTACAAGTGGATCAGATCTCTGGTTAATTTTATAAATCTACCCCAAATGCCCCTAAAATACTGGTCTAGTGTAGTTTATTAAAAAATAAATGGCTAGATTGCGAGTTTTGCGGGAAGAGCGGCTCGGTACTAACTTGCAAGTTATTTCCACCGCTCACCTCCCTATATCGCCGCTATTACAGGTTTGCAAAAACCCGGTGTTAGCAGGCAATATTGCAGCGTTGAGGAAAATTTAGCTCCATACCGCACTCAAATACCAGTGCTGCTTTGAGCTGGTTTTACGTGTTTGTGCACGATTTCCCCATAGACATCAATCTGATTGGAACAGCCAATAGAATGCGAGCTCAATCCTATTACCTGATTGGATTAGCCAATAGGAATGAAGCTCAATCCTATTGGCTGATTGCATCAGCCAATAGGATTTTTTCACCTTTAATTCCGATTGGCTGATAGAATTCTATCAGCCAATCGGAATTCAAGGGACGCCATCTTGGAAAACGTCATTTAAAGGAGAATTCATTCTTGAAGAGCCGCGGAAAGAAGAGGATGCTCCGCATCGGATATCTTGAAGATGGAGCCGCTCTGCGTCGGAAGGATGAAGATAGAAGATGCCGTCTGGATGAAGACTTCTCCCGGCTTCGTTGAGGACTTCTTGCCGCTTGGATGAAGACTTCTTCCGGCTTCGTTGAGGATGGATGTCCGGTCTTCAAAAACTGTAAGTGGATCTTCGGGGGTTAGTCTTAGGTTTTTTTAAGAGTTTATTGGGTGTGTTTTATTTTTAGCTTAGGGTTTGGGTATAAACATAGCTAAATGCCCTTTTAAGGGCAATGCCCATACAAATGCCCTTTTTAGGGCAATGGGGGGCTTAGGTTTTTTTAGATAGGATTTTATTTGGGGGGTTTGGTTGTGTGGGTGGTGGGTTTTACTGTTGGGGGGTTGTTTGTATTATTTTTTTTTACAGGTAAAAGAGCTGATTTCTTTGGGGCAATGCCCCAAAAAAGGCCCTTTTATGGGCCATTGGTAGTTTATTGTAGGCTAGGGGGGTTTATTTTGGGGGGGCTTTCTTATTTTGATAGGGCTATTAGATTAGGCGTAATTAGTTAAATATTTGATCATTTCTTTTTATTTTGTGTAATTTAGTGTTTTGTTTTGTTTTGTAATTTAGTTAATTGTATTTAATTAATGTAATTTATTTAATTGTAGTGTAAGGTTGGGTGTTAGTGTAACTCAGGTTAGGTTTTATTTTACAGGTAAATTTGTATTTATTTTAGCTAGATAGCTAGTAAATAGTTAATAACTATTTAGTAACTAGTCTACCTAATTAAAATAAATACAAACTTGCCTGTGAAATAAAAATAAAACCTTAGCTAGATACACTGTAACTATTAGTTATATTGTAGCTAGCTTAGGTTTTATTTTACAGGTAAGTATTTAGTTTTAAATAGGAATTATTTAGTTAATGATAGTAGTAATTTTTATTTAGATTTATTTTAAGTATATTTAAGTTAGTGGGTGTTAGGGTTAGACTTAGGGTTAGGTTTAGGGGTGAATAACTTTAGTATAGTGGCGGTGATGTTAGGGACAGCAGATTAGGGGTTAATAACAGTAATGTAGGTTGAGGCGATGTTAGGGGCAGCAGATTAGTGGTTAATAATTTTTAACTAGTGTTTGCAATGCGGGAGTATGGCGGTTTAGGGGTTAATATGTTTATTATAGTGGCAGCGATGTCCGGAGCGGCAGAGTAGAGGTTAATAATTTTATTTTAGTGTTTGCGATGCGGGAGGGCCTCGGTTTAGGGGTTAATAGGTAGTTTATGGGTGTCAGTGTACTTTTTAGCACTTTAGTTATGAGTTTTATGCTACTGTTTTATGCGCTGTGGAAGTCCCATTGAAAAAGGACTTTTTGAAAGCTGTGGTAGTTACGTTGCATTACGGCCAAAAAGTGTGCAGTGCACCTATACCTGCAAAACTCGTAATACCAGCGGTAGTGAAAAAGAGCCATAACGATGCTTTTTCACTCCTACCATAAAACTCGTAATCTAGCCGAAAGATAGCAATAAAATTACTGCACTAGGTAGTATTTTGGGGTCAAAGTTGGTGGGAGTGAGGTGGGGTGAAAAAATACGGCCCTGAAAAGTGCCTTTACATTGCAGTCAATGGGAACTGTGTGTTCCCTGTAAATATATATGTATATGCTTATATATATATATACATATACAGTATATATATATATATATTTAACACTGCTGCCCATCACTGCACTGCTTACCCCTTTTACTGGCGCTGAAGTTCTGATGCCATCTCTGACGGCATCAAAACAAGGCCCCCAAAGAAGCTTATGGAAGCACACTCTTGTCATTAAAGCAATATTTAGTGCTCCACTTGTAATCTGGTCCTGTGACTCTGTGAAATCAGACAACCCATCCAACCCTTTGTGGATTCCGATGACCTGCTTATCCAAAACATGCTTCCCACTAATGGGTAGTAGATGCTTCATACTCACAAATGATTGACCATATTATTTGTAATGTCAGCATTTACAGAGCATAAAAGCGACATTAACCCCTTAAGGACGTGCAGGGTACGTCCTCAAAAAAAATACAGTTAACGACCAAGGACGTACCCTGCACGTCCTCGGTCTGTAAAGCAGCTGGAAGCGATCCTGCTTGCTTCCAGCTGCTTTCTGATTATTGCAGTGATGCTTCGATATCGAGGCATCCTGCAATAACACTTTTAAGCCATCCGATGCAGAGAGAGACACTCTGTGGCCCTCTCTGCACCGGACATCGATGGCCAGTATCGTTGGTGGGTGGGAGCCGGTGTGGGAGGCGGGTGGTGGCCATCGATGTTCCTTGTGATGTGGAGGGGGCGGGATCGTGGGCAGGGATGGCGAGGCGTGCACGGGGAGGGAGCAGGTGGGAACCGCTACACTACAGAAAAATTAGTATTAAAAGTGGGTAAAAGGGGGGCAATCGATTGGGAAAAAAATATCAGTCAGGGGGTGGGGTTGGTCTGTGGGGGGGGGAAGCTACACTACAGAAAAAAACGGAAAAAAAAACAAACAAATTTTGTTGTTGTTGCAAACTGGGTACTGGCAGACTGCTGCCAATACCCAAGATGGCCCCCAATAAGGCAGAGGGGGAGGGTTAGAGAGCTGTTTTGGGGGGGGATCAGGGAGGTTGGGGGGCTAAGGGGGGATCCTACACAGCAGCATATGTAAATAAAAAAAATATAAACAAAATTCAAAAATACCTTTTATTTTAGTACTGGCAGACTTTCTTCCAGTACTTAAGATGGTGGGGACAATTGTGGGGTGGGGGAGGGAAGGGAGCTGTTTGGGAGGGATCAGGGGGTGTGATGTGTCAGGTGGGAGGCTGATCTCTACACTAAAGCTAAAATTAACCCTGCAAGCTCCCTACAAACTACCTAATTAACCCCTTCACTGCTAGCCATAATACATGTGTGATGCGCAGCAGCATTTAGCAGCCTTCTAATTACCAAAAAGCAATGCCAAAGCCATATATGTCTGCTATTTATGAACAAAGGGGATCCCAGAGAAGCATTTACAACTATTTGTGCCATAATCGCACAAGCTGTTTGTAAATAATTTCAGTGAGAAACCAAAAATAAGTTTTTTTTAATTTGATCGCATTTGGAGGTGAAATGGTGGCATGAAATATACCAAAATGGGCCTAGATCAATACTTGGGGTTGTCTACTACACTACACTAAAGCTACAATTAAATAAACTATGCTAATATATACATATACAGTGTGTGTGCGTATTTATATAGTATATAGTGATGTCGCAAACCTAAAAAATTGGGTTAGCGAATGGCGAATGCGAACTTCCACAAAAGTTTGCGAACGGGCGAACCGGGCGAACCGCCATAGACTTCAATAGGCAGGCGAATTTTAAAACCCACAGGGACTCTTTCTGGCCACAATAGTGATGGAAACGTTGTTTCAAGGGCACTAACACCTGGACTGTGGCATGCCGGAGGGGGATCCATGGCAAAACTCCCATGGAAAATTACATAGTTGATGCAGAGTCTGGTTTTAATCCATAAAGGGCATAAATCACCTAACATTCCTAAATTGTTTGGAATAACGTGCTTTAAAACATCAGGTATGATGTTGTATCGATCAGGTAGTGTAAGGGTTACGGCCGCTTCACAGTGCGCAGTGTAGGTGATATACCTGCCCTGACCATGCTTTGCAGACCAGGTGTCAGTGGTCAGATGGACCCTTGCCCCAACACTGTGTGCCAGACATGCCATTATAGCAGACTTATATGGCTTTGGCGTTGCTTTTTGGTAATTAGAAGGCTGCTAAATGCCACTGCGCACCACACGTGTTTTATGCCCAGCAGTGAAGGGGTTAATTAGGGAGCATGTAGGCAGCTTGTAGAGTTAATTTTAGCTTAAGTGTAGTGTAGTAGGCAACCCAAAGTATTGATCTAGGCCCATTTTGGTATATTTCATGCCACAATTTCACCGCCAAATGCGATCAAATAAAAAAAAATTGTTCACTTTTTCACAAACTTTAGGTTTCTCACAGAAATTATTTACAAACAACTTATGCAATTATGGCATAAATGGTTGTAAATGCTTCTCTGGGATCCCCTTTGTTCAGAAATAGCAGACTTATATGGCTTTGGCATTGCTTTTTGGTAATTAGAAGGCTGCTAAATGCCACTGCGCACCACACATGTTTTATGCCCAGCAGTGAAGGGGTTAATTAGGGAGCATGTAGGCAGCTTGTAGAGTTAATTTTAGCTTAAGTGTAGTGCAGTAGACAACCCCAAGTATTGATCTAGGCCCATTTTGGTATATTTCATGCCACCATTTCACCGCCAAATGTGATCAAATTTAAAATAACAAATTTTTTCGCAATTTTAGGTTTCTCACTGAAATTATTTACAAACAGCTTGTGCAATTATGGCACAAATGGTTGTAAATGCTTCTCTGGGATCCCCTTTGTTCAGAAATGGCATTGCTTTCTGGTAATTAGAAGGCCGCTAAATGCTGCTGCGCATCACACGTGTATTATGGCTAGCAGTGACAATTGTCCCCGCCATCTTAAGTACTGGCAGAAAGTCTGCCAGTACTAAAATAAAAGTTTTTTTAAAAAAAAAAATTGTTTAAGCATATTTACATATGCTGTGGTGTAGCATCCCCCCTTAGCCCCCAACCTCCCTGATCCCCTCCAAAAACAGCTCTCTAACCCTCCCCATCTGTCTTATTGGCGGCCATCTTGGGTACTGGCAGCTGTCTGCTATTATTTCACAGTCAAATTTTTTTTTTTTTTTTTAAATGTACACTACTGTTACACCAGATATGAGTGGTGGCACTGGGCTAGTGGGCACAGTATACGCTGTGAGCCTGACACACAAGCTGGCAGGCAGGCAACTGCAATTAGATTACACAGGAAAAAAAAAAAGCAGACATGTTGTAGCCCTAAAAAGGGCTTTTTGGGGTGCTGTCCTTAAAGCAGAGATCAGATGAGTCCTTCAGGACTGTAGTGGACACTGAATACACTAGCCTAGCTATCGATTTCCCTATTAAATCAGCAGCATTTACACTGTCCCTCCTCTCACTAAGAATGCAGCTTCCAAATGAATCTAAAATGGATGCTGTCCAGGAGGTGGGACGGTCTGGGAGGGAGGGTCTGCTGCTGATTGGCTGTAATGTGTATTCTGACTGTGAGGTACAGGGTCAAAGTTTACTCAATGATGACGAATAGGGGGCGGATCGAACATCGCATATGTTCGTCTGCCGAGGCGAACGCGAACATGCTATGTTCGCCGGGAAATATTCGCCGGCGAACTATTTGCGACATCACTATATATATATATATATATATATATATATATATATATATATATTGGTTTGAAAGATTATTAAAGGGACACTGAACCCACATTTTTTCTTTCATGATTCAGATAGAGCATGAAATTTTAATCAACTTTCTAATTTACTCCTTCGTTTTCTTGCTATCTTTATTTTAAAAGCAGGAATGTAAATCTTAGCATCCAGCCCATTTTAGGTTCAGCACCATTGGTAGTGCTTGCTTATTGGAGGCTTACATTTACGGTACCCACCAATAAGCAAGCATAACCCAGGTTCTCAACCAAAAATGGGCCAGCTCCTATGCATCACATTCCTGCTTTTTAAATAAATATAGCAAGAGAACAAAGAAAATGTGATAATAGGAGTAAATTAGAAAGTTGATTAAAATTGCATGCTCTATCTGAATCATGAAAGAAAAAAATTGGGTTTAGTGTCCCTTTAAATATAGAAATGCATGATAAAAAAGACAATTTCAAAGCACTTGGTTTAAATTTTAAATGAATAGTAGATTTGTTTCTGACAGATTTCATATTTAGTTCTATTTTCCTTCCCCTATATCATGTAAAAGCCATCAGCCAATCACAAAATGCATATTATGTAAATTATGTAAATGAAATCTTGCACATTCTAAGTAGTAGCTGGTGCCTCAGAAATGAGCATATAAAAAGAATGTTGACATTTTGATAATTGAAGTGAATTGGAAAGTTGTTTAAATTTCTCTATCTGAATCATGAAACTTTCATGTTGACTTTAGTGTTCCTTTATACCCACACAGAGCCATCCCCTGCTGATCCAATGTGTATGAATTCAAATTAGCAGCTAGCAGTGTCAAAACTGGCAATTTACTTTTATTATTAAATACACTTTCTTTTCCTGAACTTTAAATTAGAAAATTGAGAAACTAGAATGGACGCTGCAGGATTCTAGACTCTGACCCTCTGACCTTCTTTACAGGATTGAGCGATATAGAAACTTATTTATCTGCATCCCTAATTGGCCATAACAAAGGACATACAATAAACAATACTGAAAGAGATTTTAAACAGTCAGTTGCATTGTTGTATTAAAAAAGCGCTAAGCAGTTGGTTTTAACTTATATTGATCTATTTAAATGGATTTTATCTTTTATTTATTTTTTACACTACATTTGTGCATTGCTTTTTACTTCCAGCCCTACAGGAGGAGGAGGCCTTTGCAGGAAGGTTTATCTTAGCCTGATGTTATACATCAGGAGCGCAAACAGTGTTTGTGCGCATCGGATGGAGCGTGCATATTACAAGTTGAAAGTAAAAGCGTTTGCCTGAAAGCAATTTAATTTAAAGGGACAATATGCACTTGATTTTTCTTTGCATAAATGTTTTGTAAATGATCCATTTATATAGCCCATACAGGTTATTTTTTTTAAATAACATTGCTCTGATTTTAAGACTCCTCTTAAAGATATCAGTATCTGCGCATATTATTCTTTATAGTAGTGTCTATTACATGCAGTTATATGAAAATTGGTGTATACTGTCCCTTTAAAGCGCTTCGGATTAGCGTGACCTCAGAGCTCTGGTTAACTGTTACACTCAAATAAAAAGTTGCACAAAAAACATTTGCCTAGATTACGAGTTTTGCGTTAACAGGGGTGCAGTGCTAACTTGCAGTTTTTTCTCACTGCTCACTTTCCTGCAGCGCTGGTATTACACGTTTTTACAAACCCAGAGTTAACAGGCAAGAAGTGAGCGTAGAGCAAAATTGCGCTCCACACTGCACTCCAATACCAGAGCTGCTTAAGTGAGCAGTGAGCTGGTTATACCTGCTCGTGCATGATTTCCCCATAGACATCAATGGGGAGAGCCAGCTGAGAAAAAGTCTAACACCTGCAAAAAAGCAGCGTAAAACTCAAAACGCAGCCCCATTGATTACTATGGAGAAACACATTTTATGTTTACACCTAACAGCCTAACATGAACCCGAGTCTAAACACCCCAAATCTTACACTTATTAACCCCTAATCTGCCACCCCTGACATCGCCGCCACCTACATTATACTTATTAACCCCTAATCTGCCGCTCCGGACATCGCCGCCACCTACAATATACTTATGAACCCCTAATCTGCTGCCCCCAAAATCCCGACACCTACATTACATTTATTAACCCCTAATCTCTCTCCCACCAATGTCGCCACAACCTACCTACGTTTATTAACTCCTAATCTGCGGACCCCGACATCGCTGACACCTACATTATACTTATTAACCCATTATTCTGCCGCTCCGGCATAGCCGCCACCTACATTATACTTATGAACCCCTAATCTGCTGCCCCCAACATCGCCGACACCAACATTATATTTATTAACCCCTAATCTCCCTCCCCCAAATGTCCCCAATGTCCCCCTAATCTGTTGCCCCCAACGTCGCTGCCACTATTCTAAATGTATTAACCCCTAAACCTGTCTAACCCTAACACCCCAAACTTAAATATAATTGAAATAAATCTAAATAAAATTACTATCATTAACCCCTTAAGGACCAGCGACGTACCCTGTATGTCGCTGGCCTTTTTTTGGGACTTGATTATTTTATAGCACGGTCTTGCCACCAGCGTTGAGACTGCTCTATTCCACAAAGCCTGCTGGAGGGAGTGCATTAATAGCGTGTTCTTGCTAGACTTGTGCTATTATGTCCTGAAAAAACCCTTAACAACCAGTGACATACAGGGTACATTGTGGTCATTAAGGGGTTAACTAAATTATTCCTATTTAAAACTAAATACTTACCTATAAAATAAACCCTAAGATAGCTACAATATAACTAATAGTTACATTGTATCTAGCTTAGGGTTTCTTTTTATTTTACAGGGAAGTTTGTATTTATTTTAACTAAGTAGAATAGTTACTAAATAGTTATTAACTATTTAATAACTACCTAGCTAAAATAAATACAACGTTACCTGTAAAATAAAACCTAACCTAAGTTACTCTAACATCTAACACTACACTACAATTAAATAACTTACCTAAATTAAATACAATTAAATAAATTAAATACAATTAGCTAAATTACAAAATAAAAACCACTAAATTACAGAAAATAAAAAACAAATTACAAGATATTTAAACTAATTACACCTAATCTAAGAGCCCTATCAAAATAAAAAAAAGCCCCCCAAAATAAAAAAACCCTAGCCTAAACTAAACTATCAATAGCCCTTTAAAGTGCCTTTTGCGGGGCATTGTCCCAAAGAAATCAGCTCTTATACCTGTAAAAAAAAATACAAATACCCCCCCAACAGTAAAACCCACCACCCACACAACCAACCCCCCAAATAAAACCCTAACTAAAAAAAAACTAAGCTCCCCATTGCCCTGAAAAGGGCATTTGGATGGGCATTGCCCTTAAAAGGGCATTTAGCTCAATTGCTGCCCAAAGCCCTAATCTAAAAATAAAACCCACCAATACACCCTTAAAAAATCCTAACACTAACCCCCGAAGATTCACTTACCGGGAGAAGTCTTCATCCAAGTGGCAAGATGTCCTCAACGAAGCTGGCAGAAGTGGTCTTCCAGATGGGCAGAAGTGGTACTCCAGATGAGCAGAAATCTTCATCCAGACGGCATCTTCTATCTTCATCCTTCCGTCGCGGAGCGGCTCCATCTTCAAGACATCCGGCGCGCGGAGCATCCTCTTCAATCGACAGCTTCTTCGGAATAAATGTTTCTTTAAGTGACATCATCCAATATGGCGTCCCTTAGATTCCGATTGACTGATAGAATTCTATCAGCCAATCGGAATTAAGGTAGAAAAAAATCCTATTGGCTGATGCAATCAGCCAATAGGATTGAGCTCACATTCTATTGGCTGATTGGAACAGCCAATAGAATGCCAGCTCAATCCTATTGGCTGATTGCATCAGCCAATAGGATTTTTTCTACCTTAATTCCGATTGGCTGATAGAATTCTATCAGTCAATCGGAATCTAAGGGACGCCATAGTTGGATGCTCTGCCCATCTGGAGGACCACTTCTGCCGGCTTCGTTGAGGACATCTTGCCGCTTGGATGAAGACTTCTCCCAGTAAGTGAATCTTCGGGGGTTAGTGTTAGGATTTTTTAAGGGTGTATTGGGGTGGGTTTTATTTTTAGGTTAGGGCTTTGGGGCAGCAATAGAGCTAAATGCACTTTTAAGGCAATGCCCATCCAAATGCCCTTTTCAGGGCAAAGGGGAGCGTAGGTTTTAGTTAGGTTTTAATTTGGGGGTTTGGTTGTGTGGGTGGTGGGTTTTACTGTTGGGGGGGTATTTGTATTTTTTTTACAGGTAAAAGAGCTGATTTCTTTGGGGCAATGCCCTGCAAAAGGCCCTTTTAAGGGCTATTGATAGTTTAATTTAGGCTAGGGTTTTTTTCTCTTGGGGGACCTTTTTTATTTTGATAGGGCTATTAGATTAGGTGTAATTAGTTTAAATATCTTGTAATTTGTTTTTATTTTCTGTAATTTAGTTGGGGGTTTTTTTTGTAATTTAGCTAATTGTATTTAATTTATTTAATTGTATTTAATTTAGGTAAGTTATTTATTTGTAGTGTAGTGTTAGGTGTTAGTGTAACTCAGGTTAGGTTTTATTTTACAGGTAAATTTGTGTTTAATTTAGCTAGGTAGTTATTAAATAGTTAATAACTATTTAGTACCTATTCTGCCTAGTTAAAAATAAATACAAACTTGCCTGTAAAATAAAAATAAACCCTAAGCTAGAACATTGGAATGTGAAATAATAATATTTCATGTCGGGATAGCGCACTTGAGAAAATGTGGTGTTTTTTTCCCCACTTTTCACTCTCCATTCAAGTCTATGGGACAATACATTAACAAGATCGCAATATTGTAACTTCAGCTTTTTGTGTGCATTAGTGTTTTTACTTTCAACTTGTAATACGAGCGGTATCCGACATGCAAAAAACAACAAGTTGAGCGCAGTTAGCACGCGTGCAGGAGCAATAAATAGCGCTCCACTTGTAATCTATCCCTTAGGTTTTCAAAATTATCCACTCTTATCACACTGAGAGAAGGGTTACACTGAGAATTTTGAAGTGCTAATTTTTCAAGAAATCCAGTAAGTTGTTTGCAGGGTTTTTTACACAATCTGTTACTTTTTATGTTTACTTTCATTTAACATATTTTTTTTTTCAAAGCTATATACCCTACGTACAAAACAATGCATATTTTGCAAAAAAGCAATTTTAAATGCATTTAAAACATTTATTTTGTAGATGTTTTATAAAGTTTTGCTTAATTGCTCTTATAAACTTTGCATATATGTGTACAAAATTATTTAAATGACCCTTTAATATAATTAACACAGTGCAGAAACATTTTTAGTAAACTAACTCATGAGATGTGCTCTATTGTCTATGTGTGTGTAATGTTTGCTAATTAATGACCCTATTTTTAGGCAGATTAGTAAAGGTCATTCCAGGAACATGTAAAGCAGTAAATCAAATCATCAGAGAGTAAATGCAGAAGCGAGGGTGTGAATCAGAACAATAATTGAGTTTTTCAACAGAAAAGCTTAAAGAGATATTATAGTCATAATTAGACATGATTCAGAAAGAGCATACAATTTTCAACAACTTTCCAATGTATTTCTATTATTGAATTTGCTTCATTCTCTTGTTATCCTTTGCTGAAAGGTTTATCTAGGTAAGCTCAGGAGCAGCAAAGAAACTAGGTTCTAGCTGCTGATTGGTGGCTTCATATATATAATAATTGTCATTGGCTCACTCATGTGTTCATTAGAAACCAGTAGTGCATTGCTGCTCCTTCAACAAATGATACCAAGAGAATCAAGCACATTTAATTATAGAAGTAAACTGGTAAAGTTGTTTAAAATTGTATGTTTTACAATTTTCTTGTGGATCATGAAATAATTTTTTGGGGTTTCATGTCCCTTAATAATATTTAGCCAATAAATACTCTTAGGACATTTTCTTTAGTATCGGGATATAAAGTAAACTTAGAGAAATGTGAAGCCATGCCTATAGAGTTACCAGACCACACCAAAAAACTGATTGAATTAAATTTCAAATTTAACTGGATTAAAAACCACCTTAAATACTTAGGGATCAATCTTACAAAACATTCTTCAGACTTATATAGAGCCAACTATCCCCCAATATACAAATCCATTAAACAAGACCTGATTAGATGGAACAGACTGAGATTCTCTTGGTTTGGACGGCTATCCGCGATTAAAATGACAGTGTTACCAAGGACTCTGTACTTATTTCAGACCCTACCAATAAGCATTCCAATACATGATCTAGATGATCTTTAAAATCGTATAAACGGCTTTATAAGAGGCAACAAAAAGGCTAAAATTCCCTAATCCATACTAACTAGTCATAAAAAATTGGGGAGGCAGGGTTGGGGCAACCGAATCTCAGACATTATCAGGTGGCCAGACTAGCACAAACCACCCTACTTAAAAATTTAGAAGACGAAATTAGATGGATAACACTAGAGTCAGATATTACTGATATTACTAGTCTTGTGGAACCCACAACATTGCACAAATCAAAATTAGAATAAATTTCCAATTACAGATTTTATGCTTAAAATGTGGACTAAACTAACCTCCTCACTCAGGCTATTGCCTAGAAGCTCTATCAAAGCTCCAATTAAATGTATTGCAACACTAGATCAAATTCCAATCATCAAGAAGTGGGAGAACAGGGGATAATACACGGATAGCAGATATGTTAGATAAGGGTAAAGTGTTAACTTACAACCAGTTACAAGATAAACTACACCCAATCAAATTCCTTTGGTTCCTATACCTGTGAATCTCCTCTGCCATACAAAAACTTTTTATCTTCAGAAAATTTATTCCACTCAACACCTTAGAGATCATGTGTAGTTCAACATCGAGACCATAAGAAAACTATCACACATTTATACCAAGCAATCCAATCCGCTACATTGAACACCAAAACTCAACTGCAAATTAAGTGGGTAAATGATCTTAATATGGAATTTGACATTCACATCTGGAATAATACATTATATAACGCAGGTAGGGGACTGCTGAGTGCTGACATGTTGGAGAGTTGTATCAAAACTAACTTCAGATGATATCTCATTCCTATGATAACATGACACACTATCAGAAATGGATCAAAACTTTGTTACAGAAGTTGTGGTGAGGAGGGCACCTATAGACACATGTGGTGGGACCTGTCCTCATTCACACAAAATCTGGAATAAACTCTCTCAATGGTTTAAGCTCCATTCTAGACCAGCCCTATAAAACTATCCATTGGTCAAGAGTTATTACATATCCGATTTAGGGAATTCAACAAACACATCAACTAATTCATTAAGATCACATGCACAGCCACAAGAGTGTGCATAACTCCCCTTTTCCTAATTTTTCAAAAGTCTCTCTACGGCCCTCACATGATAAATGTAGTCCGGGGGCAGTCCTCCCCCTGTTTTTCTTTCCCCTTCTCTTTATCTTCATTGAGATATCTATCTACCGCTCTTGTTTTCCCCACCTATCCTCTCCACTCAGAGAGGTCTTACTTTGCATTGTTTGGAAGCAGGAAATACGACTGAACAACACTGTCTAGCTGCAGTCGAATTTCAACTCTCTTCCATCTATAAATATGTCATAGACTAATTCATCATATTATTCACCATAATCTTTTTCTTCCTTTACTATGTTATGTAAAAAATGGTTATGGATATTCACGACATTGTAATTCTTTTTTCAATACTCTCAAAATTCCTTTTCTTTTTTTATGCACTTTTATGCACTTATAAAAAAATAAAAATTACTTCATCTTAATATTTAGCCAAACTGAAAAAATGGTTTTAGGATTCTGTGTCACTTAACTGTTTCCATTCAGAATTTTATAATATTTTATTTACGAAGTCAGCAATAGCCAAAGGAGATTAGTCACTTTGACACTTTGCATTTTGGTCTGAAAATTTATATAACTGAAAACTTAAATTAATTTTTAATGTAGCATTCTCAATGCAAACATTTGCAGCAAATTTTGTGAACCACCAGGATCCCAAGACAAGTGATACTTCCACTCCAGGAGTTATTTCATATCAGAACCTGATCACTCCATTCAAGGGAGTTACTTTGTTTTTAGGAATTTATCACATATGACAAATTCCCTAAGTCGTGCCATGTGTAACATTTTCTGCCTGGCTGTCATGCAATATGGCAGTCAAGCCAGGTAGTTTCATCTTGTTCCTTCCTTTTGTGCAGAAAGCCCCCCCACATGATGTTTGAGAGACATCACACCATGAGGCCTATTTATCATATGTCTGTCGGACATATGATCAGGTCCAACAGGGTCCAACAGACATCGCTGAATGTGGAGAGCAATACGCTCTCCATATTCAGCATTGCACCAGCAGCTCTTGTGAGCTGCTGGTGCATACGCTGCCCCCAGCAGGGGGGTGTCATTCAAACCCGATCGCACTCGATCGGGTTGAATTCCGGCGATTCCTGCCCTCCTCATCTGAGCAGGCGGACAGGGTTATGGGGAAACAGCAGCAGCGGCAGAATGAACCTTGTGGATGCAGAGTCCCTGTCAGTACATGGCTCACAGAGCATACTGCAGAGCCATAGGTTACCCAAGTATATTGCTTGCTGGTTTCCAGTTAGATAAAAATAGTAAACTTTATTATATTCCATGTGAATGCATGTTATTTACAAAGCTATTTCAAAACATTTAGGGCTAGATTACACGTTTAGCGCTAAATATCACTTACGCTTGTAATGGCTGGTTAATTATTGCGGGCGCGTGATAAATTAGTGATCTGATACAGTAAGGTTATATGGCTGATGAGGTCCTCCTTCAACGGCAGTTCAGACAGCTTACTTCAAGGCTTAACTGGTTTCATAAGAAATCTAACACAAATCACAGATTTAAGCTATGAGACTCCTAAAGTTGGACATATAGACCATATTCTATTCATATATTCAACTTACATACTAGCATTTATAATGTATGTATAGCATAATATACAATATAGCATATAAAACATTTGGTGCAATTGTCAATGCATCTATAGTATTTGTTATTATGCATTAAAAATATATAAAATTACATTTTGTTAAGGCAATAGTGTATATATATATATATATACTCATACATTTTACCATTGAAAATGGAAGTATAATACTAAAATCATGCCAATTGTATCCCTTACAGAAAATGAGAAAATTAACATGTTTTAGTAATGGCATTTTATGTAATAATACATTTAATATTTTGTTCCTGTTTTGAATGAACATGCCCTAAAATTGTCCCTAAATGTCTCTGTGGAGGGACCAGAGAGTTAAACAGCAAGGAATCCTGAGCACTCGAGGGGTAAAACTTTAAAAAGTATGCTTTATTTCAAATACTTAAAAATCAATTAACAAGCAGGAAGCAAGGAATTACCCCCTAAAAGTGATCTCCAGTAATCTTCAGCACCACACCAGTGGACAGAGCCTGTAACAACAAAGCTGTGTTTCACAAGACAGAACCTAGATCAATCAGAGGTCGAGATGTCCTTGTTTGGAATTAAATCTCAAAAAGGAGTGAGAATAATCAGTAGTCCCAAAGCTTACTGTTAAAGGGCTGAACTATTCCTGGCCAGTGCCATTGCAAATAGACTGCAAAACTTCATCCTATAAGAGACATGTATAACAAGGAACATATTTATTTTATCTTTCAGACAGTGTACAGAATTTTAAAACAACTTTCTAATTTACTTCTATTATCAATTTTACTTCATTCACTTTTTATCCTTTTTTGAGGAGCAGTAATGCACTACTGGAGCAAGCTGAACACAGCGGGTGAGCCAATGACGAAAAGCATATATTTGCAATTACCAATCGGCAACTAGCTTCCAGTAATGCATTGCTGCGCCTGAGCCTACTGGTATGCTTTTCCAGAGAACTAAGCAAATTAGGTAATAGAAGTAAATTGGTAATTTAAAGTTTTTTAAATTTCCTGCCGTATCAGGAATTATGAATAAAATAAATGTGGGTTTCAATGTCCCTTTAATGTTTGGGTTTTTGTTTGTTTACTAGTTTTTTAGAGTCTATAAAAAATTAACTTTTATTAGGGCTGGGTGCCTGTACAATTGGGACACAGTAAAACAGCCAGAACATATTATTGTACCAGGGGAAGGGATGTTGTTCTTTTGTAAAACAAATATGCTTTTCTGTGATGCTTCATGATTCTGTCTTCAGCCTTTTACTCTTTTATATTTGATGCAGTAAGTACCATTAAGTCAGATAATAAGATACATTATTATTCAGGTACAATCAGTTGATTTTTATAGCTGTGTGTTAAAGTTCTTTCAGATACTTTACTTACTGGAAGAAGTAAGTTTTAGAAGTAATTCAGTTGTTAGAAAGCCAATAAGAGTTGTGCCATGATTTTCTTTTTATGAACATTTTGATTTTACCAGCAGAAGCAAATTATTGAGAGAGTAGCCAGTTCACTGAATCACTTTTAAGCTCAAGTGGTTGAGATAAATATTTTTAAGGAATTCAAGAAGGCCTGAAAAGTGCATAAACATATCCTGATGACTAATAAGCCTTCCCAATATGTTGAATTATGGGCAGCCTAGAGAGGCCTTTTGTTTTATATGGTGTTGGTTCTGTTCTTCTATCTGTATAAAATAAACTGTTGTGTGGCTTTGGAAGCTGCAAACATGAAAAAAATGGGTTATATTTATATCTTTTAAATGCTTAGATTCCTACCTGCAAAATGTGCTTATAGTAATTATGGTGTTGTAATTATGCAACTAATCTCATAGTTACAGGCCTTAGGCAGAAGAAATCATTTAAAAGTCAGTATCATTATTTTTATTTTTATAAAAGTGACAGCACATAAAGCTCTTGTAATGGGACAGATGAATAATTGCACTAAGCAGGGGTGTCCAAACTTTGCTCTCCAGAGGTTTTGGAACTTCATTTCCCATGATGCCTCAGCCAGCATTTTATCTAGCTGAGGCATCATAGGAAATGTAGTTCCAAAACCTCTGGAGAGCAAAGTTTGGACACCCCTGCACTAGAGCTAGGGTACCAAGCAATACATGTGAGCACCCAAGCTTGTTTGGCAATGTCCAACTACTGATTGGAAAACAAGTTACTAAATCTCTGCAGAATGTGTGCATTTCCAGTTCTGTTATGGCTATTTCATACTCAAATTTCAGATCTCCATGTGCACAAAACCTGCCATTTTGGGCACTCAGAAACCTTCTTAGAACACAAAGCTGTCCTTGACAGCTGGCAGACCTACTTGTATATGTTTTCATCATTTTTATTTGAACCTATTTTATCTAATAGTTTCATTTTTAATAAATGAGCAATTCATTTTTCTTCAGTTGTATAACGTTGGGTATTACAAACAAACTGAGTATAATGCATTCAAAGTTAATAAGTATCTAACAGCATACATAGTATTGTAGACGTATGTTTATCTTTTGATAGCAGACATTCTATGGAGCAGTTAGCTACTGTTTCATTAATCAAGGTTCATTGCTTCAAAAGGGGGGTTGTTACTCATTTACTGCAAGAGGAGTTAGCTGCAAGAAAAAGTCTTAGGGCCAGATTACAAGTGGTACACTAAAAAAGTTTGTCGCTTGCACGCTAACTTCGCTCAAAGTAAAAAATTATTGCAGTTGGGCTAGCGCGTGTTTTACAAGTTGAAAGTAAAAAGACCAATGCACACCAACTTCAGTATTCAATTGCCCGGTAACCCGACTCTGCATGAGACCAACTGTTCTAAATCCAAGGTGAGTTAGAAAAACTTTACATTCATGTTTTACACAATGAGGCATATTTAACAAATGTCTGTCTGACCTGATCTGACAGTGCGGATCAGGTCCGACGGACATCACTGAATGTGAAGAGCAATACGCTCTCCATATTCAGCATTGCACCAGCAGCTCGCAAGAGCTGCTGGGGCACCGCCGCCCCCTGCAGACTTGCAGCCAATCGGCCGCCAGCAGGGGTGTCAATCAACCCGATCGTACTCGATCGGGTTGAATTTTGGCGATTCCTGTCCGCCTTATCAGAGCAGGCGGACAGGGTTATGGAGTAGTGGTCTTTTTTATATCTAAAAATATATTTATATATATATATATATATATATATATATATAGAAATAGCAGGTGTTCCAGCACTCCAACCTTGGTTAAGTAGCAAACACCTGGGTGCAGTCCTTAAAGATCATATTCAGTAATACCTTTTGAGTGAAGGGCACTCTCAGGCTTTTTGAAATCACAAAGAGTTTTTATTAAGGGTAACAACAAGACATCAGAGACGAAGTCGACGTTTCGGCTTTCTTAGAAGCCTTCTTCAAGACAAAGAAATCTGTAGAACAAAAGAAAAGAAAAACAACAAATATATATACAAACTAAATTATATAAACTACAGTGAGAACAAACACCCAACACCGTTGCTATATTAACTTAAAATCATGTAAAAGGATAAACTTTAGTTATAGTCCATTGACACGCCAAGAGGAGCACTAGACAACACTAGACGCAAACAGAATGTAATACATAATCAAAGTGGAAAGACCACATGAATATTACCTAATCAGGTCAAACTGGATACTTCCTAATCATATCAAGGGGAATGGAATCCAAACAAGCATGTTCACGACACAAAGTACCATATACTCATCTGAAGACAAATGTATATGATAAACCAAAAAATAAATAAAGTAGATAAATAAAAATAAATATAAAGATATAATCAGACAAATGAAATAAATGAACAAATGAACACTAAACCAAAAAGAAAAACAAAAAGTCATACCTGTACAATGTTGTGTAAAGTCTAACCAAATATTATTTCAAAACATGAGCACATAACACAGAACCAGAACACCATGGAAAATCAGCTGTTATTATATATTGAGTACAATCACTAGACAGAGACCTAGATTTGGAGTTTGGCGTTAGCTGTGAAAACCAGCGTTAGAGGCTCCTAACGCTGGTTTTAGGCTACCGCCGGTATTTGGAGTCACTACCAAATAGGGTCTAACGCTCACTTTTCAGCCGCAAACTTTCCATACCGCAGATCCCTTTACGTCAATTGCGTATCCATTCTTTTCAATGGGATTATTCTAACTCCGGTATTTAGAGTCGTTTCTGATGTGAGCGTTAGAAAACTAACGACAAAACTCCAGCCGCAGAAAAAAGTCAGTAGTTAAGAGCTTTCTGGGCTAACGCCGGTTTCTAAAGCTCTTAACTACTGTACCTCTAAAGTACACTAACACCCATAAAACTACCAATGTACCCCTAAACCGAGGTCCCCACCACATCGCCGACACTCGAATAAATTTTTTTAAAACCCCTAATCTGCAGACCGCCACCTACGTTATCCTTATGTACCCCAATCTGCCTCCCCCTAACACCGCCGACCCCTGTATTATATTTATTAACCCCTAATCTGCCCCCTTCAACGTCACCTCTCCATCTGCCTACACTTATTAACCCCTATCTTCCGACCGCAAAGCACCCCGCCACCTACGTTATCCTTATGTACCCCTAATCTGCTGCCCCTAACACCGCCGACCCCTATATTATATTTATTAACCCCTAATCTGCCCCCCTCAACGTCGCCTCCACCTGCCTACACTTATTAACCCCTAATCTGCCGAGCGGACCGCACCGCTATTATAATAAAGTTATTAACCCCTAATCCGCCTCACTAACCCTATAATAAATAGTATTAACCCCTAATCTGCCCCCCTCAACGTCGCCTCCACCTGCCTACACTTATTAACCCCTAATCTGCCGAGCGGACCGCACCGCTATTATAATAAAGTTATTAACAACTAATCCGCCTCACTAACCCTATAATAAATAGTATTAACCCCTAATCTGTCCTCCCTAACATCGTCGACACCTAACTTCAATTATTAACCCCTAATCTGCCAATTGGATTGAACTTGATTCTGATTGGCTGATTCCATCAGCCAATCAGAATATTCCTACCTTAATTCCGATTGGCTGATAGAATCCTATCAGCCAATCGGAATTCAAGGGACGCCTTCTTGGATGACATCCCTTAAAGGAACCGTCATTCTTCAGTTGAAGATGGGTCCGTGGTGGAGGTCTTCAGGATGGAGCCGGTCGTCATCGGATGAAGATAGAAGATGCCGCTTGGATCAAGATGGTTGCCGGTCCGGATCGCCTCTTCTTCCCGGATAGGATGAAGACTTTGGAGCCTCTTCTGGACCTCTTCAGCCACCGGATGATGGATCGCCAACCCCCGCTTGGGTTGGATGAAGATTTTGCAGCCAGGACGGATCGGTGATAACTGGTGAGGTGAAGACAAGGTAGGATGATCTTCAGGGTTTGGGTTTGGGTTAGATTAGGGGTATGTGGGTGGTGGGTTGTAATGTTGGGGGGGGGTATTGTATGTTTTTTTTTACAGGCAAAAGAGCTGAACTTCTTGGGGCATGCCCTGCAAAGGGCCCTGTTCAGGGCTGGTAAGGTAAAAGAGCTTTTAACTTTAGTAATTTAGAATAGGGTAGGGCATTTTTTATTTTGGGGGGGCTTTGTTGTTTTATTAGGGGGCTTAGAGTAGGTGTAATTAGTTTAAAAAAATTTTAATATTTTTCTTATGTTTGTAGATATTTTTTTATTTTTTGTAACTTAGTTCTTTTTTATTTTTTGTACTTTAGTTAGTTTATTTCATTGTAGTTATTTGTAGATATTGTATTTAATTAATGTATTGATAGTGTAGTGTTAGGTTTAATTGTAGGTAATTATAGGTATTTTATTTAATTAATTTAATGATAGTATAGTGTTAGGTTTAATTGTAACTTAGGTTAGGATTTATTTTACAGGTAATTTTGTAATTATTTTAACTAGGTAACTATTAAATAGTTCTTAACTATTTAATAGCTATTGTACCTGGTTAAAATAATTACAAAGTTGCCTGTAAAATAAATATTAATCCTAAAATAGCTACAATGTAATTATAATTTATATTGTAGCTATATTAGGGTTTATTTTACAGGTAAGTATTTAGCTTAAAATAGGAATAATTTATTTAATAAGAGTTAATTAATTTCATTAGATTAAAATTATATTTAATTTAGGGGGGTGTTAGTGTTAGGGTTAGACTTAGCTTTAGGGGTTAATCCATTTATTAGAATAGCGGTGAGCTCCGGTCGGCAGATTAGGGGTTAATAATTGAAGTTAGGTGTCGGCGATGTTAGGGAGGGCAGATTAGGGGTTAATACTATTTATTATAGGGTTAGTGAGGCGGATTAGGGGTTAAAAACTTTATTATAATAGCGGTGCGGTCCGCTCGGCAGATTAGGGGTTAATAAGTGTAGGCAGGTGGAGGCGACGTTGAGGGGGGCAGATTAGGGGTTAATAAATATAATATAGGGGTCGGCGGTGTTAGGGGCAGCAGATTAGGGGTACATAGGGATAATGTAAGTAGCGGCGGTTTACGGAGCGGCAGATTAGGGGTTAAAAATAAAATGCAGGTGTCAGCGATAGCGGGGGCGGCAGATTAGGGGTTAATAAGTGTAAGGTTAGGGGTGTTTAGACTCGGGGTACATGTTAGAGTGTTAGGTGCAGACGTAGGAAGTGTTTCCCCATAGCAAATAATGGGGCTGCGTTAAGAGCTGAACGCGGCTTTTTTGCAGGTGTTAGGTTTTTTTTCAGCTCAAACAGCCCCATTGTTTCCTATGGGGGAATCGTGCACAAGCACGTTTTTGAGGCTGGCCGCTTGCGTAAGCAACTCTGGTATTGAGAGTTGAAGCTGCGTTAAAAATGCTCTACGCTCCTTTTTTGGAGCCTAACGCAGCCTTTATGTGGACTCTCAATTCCAGAGTTATTTTTATGGTGCGGCCAGAAAAAAGCCGGCGTTAGTTTTTCGGGTCGTTACCGACAAAACTCCAAATCTAGCCGAGTGTGAGATCAATCCTGTCTCTTCTTTCAATACCTGGGCACATGGCTCAGAGCATGACCACTACATGGGAACACTGAGTAGACATAGCAATTATAGTACCATGGATATATGGAGGAAATATGGAGGAAAAATACCAAATGCATACATATAATCACAAAATGTTAAGCAGACCGTTAATTTTACATTTGTGAAGCAAACAAATGTTTATAATAGTATAAAACGATAAAGGTACATGCATAAAGAATCCCAGTGTAATCACACAATAGATCATAATATCAGCACTCATTATTAACTAATCAATACTAGAACCGGAATAGAGCTGCAACAAGCAGCAATGCTACCGTGTATCATGATCCATGTGTACCAACTTTGATACATTTATAGCAAAGCCAAACAATTAATAGGTAACCGTAAACAGCTCCATCGTGCTTTGATAGGGTTAACACATAAAATCCCAATAATAGTTGCTTTAGTGTGCTAGGTATATTACAGAGTCTAAACCGGTAAGCCCAGAGTACACAACCAGTGTATATTAACTAAGTTGTTGCACAGCCATGTAGTTAGATTTAAAGTTGCTTCTCCATGAAAATATACTACAGTAATCAATTGAGTCTTGAAAAAGGCCCTATATTGGGCCGAAACGCGTTGACATCATATGGTGAGCTCTGTTTCAATTATTTTATACTTGTTTCAAACAATACTGTGCTATGTTGTTATTGTTCTTTATCCACAGGATTTGAAGATATACATTAGGATGTTTGGATAATGATCCCCACTAAGGATTTTCCATTCCACCAAAGATTTTTTATTGCTTTATTGAATAACAAAGTTTATTTTTGTACATTTCATCACACAATTACTATATATTTTTTCATTTTTTTTTTTTTTATTCACTCATCCTTTTAATTCATTTTTTCACACTGCCCATTGGCCATTTTTTGATTTTTGAATTTTGGATTTTTTAGGCTTTTCTTATTTTCCTTTTTTGTGTACACGGACACCATCTTGGAAATTTTTTTTGCACTAGCACTTTGGATAATAACCTTTTGATGAACTGTATATATTTGATGAACTATCTATTTCACTGAACTAATTTCAACTATTCCAATCCTAATGTATCTGGTATGATACGCTGACACATACCACTTATTAGGACTTGAGATACTGCATATTTTATGATATTGGATATTGATATTAGCGCATCTATCATTTCTTTTATTGTTTTTTATATTTCTAATTGTTTTTATCATTCCCTAAATTGTTTTAATCATTAATTCATTTAGTTGTTTATATCTATAGTCATGGATCCATGCATAAATTTGTGATATTCTTTGATATTTTTAATGGTATAAATATCTGTGTGTAATTAAATATAAATATTTTATCAAGTATTTTAGTATCCTATCTTTGCATTCTTAACCTTTTTAGCATTTTCTTCTGTTTTGTGAACACACATATTATATTTACATCCATATTAGATCTTTTAGGATAACTGGTTAACTACAGACACCTTAGTACTAGTCCTTGTCTCTAAGGAGGCGCTCCTTTTGAACCATCTTCTGTAATCAAGGATAGCCTAAGGCTAACTAAAAAGACAGGAGCTCCTAGGACTCCTCACCATATCCCTAGCATCCCTTTGAAAAAGACGGTTTACGGCAAAACATGTCAGGCCCGATGTAACATACCTCGCACACCTCTTGTATATTCACTCATTGGGGAACTAAAAGGGTTGATTTCGCTACTTCATTAGGACATATTTTTGCTAAACCCAATATGTATCAAGTGGCAGTATAAATATAACAGACATACCAGGAGATTTTTGCTCTATTTATGGTTCAGCTGACTTTCTTCACTACAAATTCATCCTGAACTCCTACTATTCTGCCCTTAATCTCTATAAGCAACAATACTTCTCTAATCTCATCTCTACTCTTTCCTCTAACCCAAAACGTCTGTTCTCCACGTTCAATACTCTTCTCCGCCCACCCCCACCTCCTAATACAACCTCTCTCTCAGCTCAAGATTTTGCCAGCCACTTCAATAACAAAATTGACTCCATCAGAAGTGAAATCAGCAATCAACATACTACCAATCTCCCACCCCTTCAAAGGCTCGCAATCATCCAAAACCCAAATATCCAAAAATGCAGCTCTTTTGCCCCTGTTAACAAGGATGAAGTTTCTGCCCTTATACTGTCCTCCCACCTCACTACCTGTCCCCTCGACCCCATCCCCTCACAGCTACTCTACTCCCTCTCTTCTACCCTCACCCCCATACTCACACACATTTTCAACCTCTCCCTCAGCACTGGTATATTTCCCTCATCTCTAAAACATGCACTGGTCACACCTATCCTCAAAAAACCTTCCCTCGATCCAACCTCCCCATCCAACTACCGACCTATTTCCCTACTTCTTCTTGCCTCAAAGTTCCTCGAAAAGCTAGTATACGCACGTCTATCCCATTTCCTTACATTAAACTCTCTTCTTGACAAAATGCAATCTGGATTTCGTCCCCTTGACGCAATTGTCATGGATACCAACGACCTACTTACAGCAAAATCCAAAGGCCACTTCTCTCTGCTTATCCTCCTTGACCTGTGTGCAGCCTTTGACACTGTTGACCACCCTCTTCTGCTCCAAACCCTCCAATCCTTTGGCATCTGCGACACAGCTCTCTCGTGGTTCTCTTCCATTCTGACTAACCGTACATTTAGTGTAGCCTTCTCCGGAGCATCCTCTGCCCCATTACAACTTTCTGTTGGGTTACCTCAAGGCTCTGTCCTCTGTCCCCTTCTCTTTTCAATCTACATGTCATCATTAGGTTCCTTAATAGTCCAATGGGTTTCAATATCATTTGTATGCCGATGACACCCAAATCTACCTCTCTGCACCAGACCTACCTCCTTCCTTACTAACCTGTGTCACTAGCTGTCTTTCTCATATCTCATCTTGGATGTCCTCTCACTACCTTAAGCTAAATTTCTCCAAAACTGAACTCCTTATTTTTCCCCCTTCTTCCAATGTCTCCACCCCCAAAATTTCTATAACTGTTGATAATTCCATCATTACTCCTACCCCACATGCCCGATGTCTTGGGATCACACTTGACTCAGATCTTTCCTTCACTCCTCACATTCAGTCCTTGGCAAAAGCCTGCCGCTTCCACCTTAAAAAATCTCTAAAATTAGACATTTCCTTACACAAGATACAACTAAGATTTTAATCCACTCTCTCATCCTTTCCCGCCTCGACTACTGCAACTCCGTCCTCTCTGGACTACCTAGCTGCCGCATAGCTCCTTTACATTCCATTATGAATACCTCTGCCAGGTTCATCTTCCTTACTCGTTGCTCTTCATCTGCTGCACCTCTCTGCCAATACCTTCCCTGGCTTCCTCTTGCCTCCAGGATTAAAGACAAAATCCTCACTCTGACATACAAAGCTCTCAACTGCACTGCTCCCCCCTACATTTCAGAACTTGTCTCCAGATTCTCTCCCTCCCGTCCCCTTCGATCAGCTCAGGATCTCCTCCTCTCCTCCTCTCTTGCTACTTCCTCCCATTTATAGGACTTCTCCAGACTGGCCCCATCTTGTGGAACTCCCTGCCTCGCTCCACAAGACTCTCCCCTAGTTTTAACAGCTTCAAGCGCTCCCTAAAAACTCTACTATTCAGGGATGCTTACAACCAACACTAACCTTTCCTAACTCCATTGCTTTCCCCTTGAACCCATTAGAATGTAAGCCTATGAGCTCAGCTGTTTGCAGATCACCTTCATAAGAGCCGACTGCAACAGTGAAACTCTCGGCAGGGCCCTCTACCCACTTGATCCCTACATAAGATATCCTGTATACCGACTATGTTTACAGCGCTGCGGAATCTGTTGGTGCTCTACAAATACCCGATAATAATAATGATATAGTTAAAACACTTCATATGATTTGATATATACATGCAACATTGTTGCGTTTGCTTATATACACACAAACCAACTCTCTTTACAGTCAGGGGTATTAAAGGGTTAAAATACAAAACAAGTAGTGCCATTGGCCCCCTCTTTTTTCTAAATACATAGACATCTATACTTTAAAATAAAAAGAACATAGGAAATTACAGTTGTTCTATTCAAAACACATTTAAAAATGAATACATATTTAGACATATAAATAGTGATGTCGCAAACTGAAAATTTTCCGTTCACGAATGGCGAACGCGAACGTCGGCAACTGTTTGCGAACGGGCGAACCGGGCAAACTGCTATTGACTTCAATAGGCAGGCAAATTTCTGGCCAATGGAAAAGTTGTTTCAAGGGTACTAACACCTGGACTGTGGCATGCCGGAGGTGGATCCATGGTAAAACTCAGACGTAAAATTACACAGTTGATGCAGAGTCTGGTTTTAATCCATAAAGGGCATAAATCACCTAACATTCCTAAATTGTTTGGAATAACATGCTTTAAAACATCAGGTATGACGTTGTATCGACCAGGTAGTGTAAGGGTTACGCCCGCTTCACAGTGACAGACCAAACTCCCCGTTTAACGCACCGCAACAACCGCAAACAGTCCATTTGCACAACCATGAGATAGATAGATTTGATAGATAGATAGATAGATACATAGATTAGATAGATAGATCAATAGATGCAATATACATTTGATAGATATGATAGATCGATAGATAGATAGATAGATTTGATAGATATATAATTTCCCAGACAGAGAATTACAAGACGTGCGGTCTGGGACCCATGGTAAGGTTCCCAGAGGCAGTTGCGGCGCCAGGGGACGTGTATATGGCATGAATTTTAGGAACTGGGAGATGGAAAAAGATGCTTGGTCGGTCCTCCTACTTCAAATTTGGGGCACTGCGCGTGCAATCTACTGTGCCACCAGATATGAGTGGTGTGTTAAGTAGTACTATTCTGATCAGTTTAATACCTGCTACGCCCCCTATCAGGGGATGTGTATATGGCATGGATTTTAGGAACCGGGAGATGGAAAAAGATGCTTGGTCGGTCCTCCTACTTCAAATTTGGGGCACTGCGCGTGCAATAGTGGCCGGACTTTTAGCCGACGGACATTTGGCCGACGGACATTTGGCCGACGGACATTTGGCCGAAACACAACTGGCTGTCACAAAACAGTCCGGCCACGAGATAGATAGATTTGATAGATAGATAGATAGATAGATACATAGATTAGATAGATAGATCAATAGATGCAATATACATTTGATAGATAAGATAGATAGATAGATAGATTTGATAGATAAATACATAGATTTGATAGATATATAATTTCACAGACAGAGAATTACAAGATGTGCGGTCTGGGACCCATGGTAAGGTTCCAAGAGGCAGTTGCAGCGCCAGGGGACGTGTATATGGCATGGATTTTAGGAACCGGGAGATGGAAAAAGATGCTTGGTCGGTCCTCCTACTTCAAATTTGGGGCACTGCGCGTGCAATCTACTGTGCCACCAGATATGAGTGGTGCGTTAAGTAGTACTATTCCTATCAGTTTAATCCCTTTTACGTGCCTTTTTTTTTGGTTTGGTTTTTGAAGCCACAGTGCAGCACCAGAGGCCAGAAAAATTTGGCATGTACACATGCCTGAAAAATTAGGTATTGTTGCAACCGCTGTTGTAGCAGCGGCCAGAAAAATTGATGTTTGTTTCCCAGGCAGAAAGTGCCCTAAAACATTGCGGCTTGAACCCTAGTTGGTGGCGGATAAGTCACGCAAGTCATCCGGCATTTGAAGATAAAATACAGCAGCGTGTGGACCATTTTTAGCCCAAGGTAGCTCATCTCATCAGGCCTTTTTTACTCGTATGTATCGCTCAATGTCAGTCCCTTCGGGATCCATCCCTCCTTCATCTTAATAAAGGTGAGGTAATCTAGACTTTTTTGACCTAGGTGACTTCTCTTCTCGGTGACAATACCTCCTGCTGCACTGAAGGTCCTTTCTGACAGGACACTTGAAGCGGGGCAGGCAGAAGTTCTATCGCAAATTGGGATAGCACAGACCACAGGTCAAGCCTGCATACCCAGTAGTCAAGGGGTTCATCGCTCCTCAGAGTGTCGAGATCTGCAGTTAAGGCGAGGTAGTCTGCTACCTGTCGGTCAAGTCATTCTCTGAGGGTGGACCCCGAAGGGCTGTGGCGATGCATAGGACTGAAAAAGCTCTGCATGTCCTCCATCAACAACACGTCTGTAAAGCATCCTGTCCTTGCCAGCGTGGTCGTGGGAGGAGGAGGATTACTTTCACCTCTTCCCCTGTTAGATTCCCGTTGCACTGTGATATCACCCTTATACGCTGTGTAAAGCATACTTTTTAATTTATTTTGGAACTGCTGCATCCTTTCCGACTTGCGGTAATTCGGTAACATTTCAGGCACTTTATGCTTATACTGGGGGTCTAGTAGCGTGGACACCCAGTACAGGCACGACAGCATGAAAGACCCCATTTGCACAAGGTTGGATGCCGAGCTACTCATGTCCCGTTCCTCATCCTCAGTGATGTCACTGAAGGTATCTTCCCTCCAGCCACGTACAACACCACGGGTACCAGATAGGTGACAACGAGCACCCTTGGATGCCTGTTGTGGTTGGTCTTCCTCCTCCTCCTCAAAGCTACATTCCTCCTCTGACTCCTCTTCCTCACAATCCTCTTCCAGCATTGCCGCTGGTCCAGCAAGCGATGCTGATAAGGCTGTTTTTGGTGGTGATGGTGACCACAACTCTTCCTCTTCACACTCATCTACGGCCTGATCCAGCACTCTTTGCAGGGCACGCTCCAGGAAGAATACAAATGGTATGATATTGCTGATGGTGCCTTCGGTGCGGCTGACTAGCTTTGTCACCTCCTCAAAGGGACGCATGAGCCTACAAGCATTGCGCATGAGCGCCCAGTAACGTGGCAAAGAAATTCCCAGCTCCGCAGAGGCTGTCCTAGCACCCCGGTCATACAAATACTTGTTAACGGCTTTTTCTTGTTGGAGCAGGCGGTCGAACATTAGGAGTGTTGAATTCCAACATGTCGGGCTGTCGCAAATCAAGCGCCTCACTGGCATGTTGTTTCACCGCTGGATATCAGAAAAGTGCGCCATGGCCGTGTAGGAACGCCTCAAATGGCCACACACCTTCCTGGCCTGCTTCAGGACGTCCTGTAAGCCTGGGTATTTATGCACAAAGCGTTGTACAATTAGATTACACACATGTGCCATGCACGGCACATGTGTCAACTTGCCCAATTTCAATGCCGCCACCAAATTACTTTCGTTGTCAAAAACCACTTTGCCGATCTCCAGTTGGTGTGGAGTCGGCCACTGATCCACCTGTGCGTTCAGGGTGGACAGGAGTGCTGGTCCGGTGTGACTCTCTGCTTTCAGGCAAGTCAACCCAAAGATGGCGTGACACTGCTGTATCCAGGATGTGGAATTGTACCTGGGGAGCTGGGGGGGGTGCCGTTGATGTGGAGCAAGATGCAGCAGCAGAAGAGGACTCAGCTGAGGAGGTTATGGAAAAGGATGGATTAGGTGGAGTAGAGGAGGTGGCAGCAGGTCTGCCTGCAAGTCGTGGCGGTGTCACCAACTCCTTTGCAGAGCCACGCATTCCATGCTTGGCAGCCGTCAGCAGGTTTACCCAATGCGCAGTGTAGGTGATATACCTGCCCTGACCATGCTTTGCAGACCAGCTATCAGTGGTCATATGGACCCTTGCCCCAACACTGTGTGCCAGACATGCCATTACTTCCTTTTGCACAATCGAGTACAGGTTGGGGATTGCCTTTTGTGCAAGGAAATTTTGGCAGGGGTACCTTCCACTGCGGTGTCCCAATAGCTACAAATTTTTTGAACGCCTCAGACTCCACCAGCTTGTATGGTAACTGGCGGGCTAAGAGTTCAGACTAGCCAGCTGTCAGACGCCGGGCAAGGGGGTGACTTTGTGACATTGGCTTCTTATGCTCAAACATGTCCTTGACAGACACCTGACTGTGGGAAGATGAGCAGGAACTGCTCCTGAAGAGAGACAGAGTGGCAGATGGTTGAGAGGGGGCAAGGAGGACAGCAGTGGTTGACGTGGCTGAAGATGCCGGACCAGGAGGAGAGATGTGGGGTGTTGGACTTCCCACGACTCAGTTTCTTTTTGCACAGGTTGCAAATAGCATCGCTGTTGTCAGAGGCAGACACACACAAAAAATGCCACACTGCTGAGCTTCTGCGATGACAGCATTCTGGTGGTGGCAACAGCATACGTTGATTGGCGTGCTGTCTGGCTGACCCCGGTATGCCAAATGCATGCTGTCCTGAACTGTGCCACTAGCTCCTTGCGACGACCTCCCCCTGCTTCCAACTCGTCTCCTCCTCTCTGTCTCCCCATCTGAACTTTTGCCCCTGTTCTTCTTCTCTTCTAGCGGGCACCCACGTGACATCCATGGACGCATTGTCATCTCAATCGCTTCACTTGTATCTGACAAATCAACAAAGGAAGCAGCAGCGGGTACAACATCACATCATCACGCCGTACGTTCCATCCATGTCTGTAATGCTGCCTGACTGAGACATATCACTGTTATCTACATCCTCTGTCAATGATGGTTGCGCATCACTCATCTTCTTCCAACTGCTGTGTAAATACCTCCTCTGACAGATTAAGTGAAGCGGCTGTGGTGCTAGTGTTGGTGGTGGCGGCAGGCGGACGAGTGGTAACTTGAGAGGTGCCCAAAGATAAGCTGGAGGAGGATGGTGCATCAAGGTTCGGAGCGGAAGCTATAGAAGATTGGGTGTCCTGTGTTAAAACGTCAACTATGTCCTCCTCAGAACTTTTCGAGTTCAATAGGTACATGGCCTTCTGAACCTGGCATTATTCTATGGTCCCAAAGGGAATCACAGCACACTGACCATGACGGCAACCTGTTGGGTGGCCTGCTTCTGCCTGTAATTTTTTTTTAAATGTACACTTACACTACTATTAAACAAGATATGAGTGGTGGCACTGGGCAAGTGGGCACAGTATACGCTGTGAGCCTGACACAAAAAAGCAGACTGATGTTTCACAGTCCAAAAATTTTTTTTTTGTTTTTTAAATGTACACTTACACTACTATTAAACAAGATATGAGTGTGGTGGCACTGGGCAAGTGGGGCCGCATTACGCTGTGAGCCTGACACAAAAAAGCAGACTGATGGCTTCACAGTCCAAAAAGTTTTTATTTTTTAAATATACTCTTACACTACTATTAAACAAAAATATGAGTGGTGGCCACTGGGCAAGTGGCCGTATAAGCTGTGAGCCTGACACAAAAAAGCAGACTGATGTTTCACAGCTCTAAAAAGTTTTTTTTGTTTTAAAATGTACACTTACACTACTATTAAACAAGATATGACTGATGGCACTGGGCAAGTGGGCCCAGTATAAGCTGTGAGCCTGACACCAAAAAGCAGACTGATGTTTCATACAGCTCTAAAAAGTTTTTTTTTTGTTTTTAAATGTACACTTACCATACTATTAAACAAGATATGAGTGATGGCACTGGGCACGTGGGCCCAGTATAAGATGTGAGCCTGACACAAAAGAGCAGACTGATGTTTCATAGTCCAAAAAGTTTTTTTGTTTTTAAATGTACACTTACACTACTATTAAACAAGATATGAGTGGTGGCACTGGGCAAGTGGGCACAGTATACGCTGTGAACCTGACACAAAAAAGCATACTGATGTTTCACAGTCCAAAAAGTTTTTATTTTTTTAAATGTACATTTACACTACTATTAAACAAGATATGAGTGGTGGCACTGGGCAAGTGGGCACAGTATACGCTGCGAGCCTGACACAAAAAAGCAGACTGATGTTTCACAGTCCAAAAAGTTTTTTTTGTTTTTAAATGTACACTTACACTACTATTAAACAAGATATGAGTGGTGGCACTGGGCAAGTGGGCACAGTATACGCTGTGAACCTGACACAAAAAAGCATACTGATGTTTCACAGTCCAAAAAGTTTTTATTTTTTTAAATGTCCATTTACACTACTATTAAACAAGATATGAGTGGTGCCACTGGGCAAGTGGGCCCAGTATAAGCTGTGAGCCTGACACAAAAAAGCAGACTGAGGTTTCACAGTATAAAAAGTTTTTTTTGTTTTTAAATGTAACACTTAAACACTACTATTAAACTAAGATATGACTGATGGCACGGGCAAAGTGGGCCCAGTATAAGCTGTGAGCCTGACACAAAAAAGCAGACTGATGTTTCACAGTCTAAAAAGTTTTTTTAGTTTTTAAATGTACACTTACCATACTATTAAACAAAGTATGATGTGATGGCACTGGGCATGTGGGGCCCATGTATATGATGTGTGACCTGACACAAAAGAGCAGACTGATGGTTTCATAGTCCAAAAAGTTTTTTTGTTTGTTTAAATGTACACTTACACTACTATTAAACAAAGATGTGAGTGATGGCACTGGGCAAGTGTGCCCAGTATAAGATGTGAGCCCTGACACAAAATAGAGCAGACTGAGTGTTTCATAGTCCAAAAATGTTTTTTTGTTTTTTGAAATGTACACGTACACTACTATTAAACAAGATATGAGTGGTGGCACTGGGCAAGTGGGCACAGTATACGCTGTGAGCCTGACACAAAAATAAGCAGACTGATGTTTCACAGTCCAACAAAGTTTTTATTTTTTTTAAATGTACACTTACACTACTATTAAAACATGATATGAGTGATGGAACTGGGCAAGTGGGCCACAGTATAAGCTGTGAGCCTGACACAAAAAAGCAGACTGATGTTTCACAGTCCAAAAAGTTTTTTTTTGTTTTAAATGTACACTTACACTACTATTAAACAAGATATGAGGTGGTGGCACTTGGGCAAGTAGGCACAGTATACGCTGTGAACCTGACACAAAAAGCATACTGATGTTTCACAGTCCAAAAAGTTTTTATTTTTTAAATATACTCTTACACTACTATTAAACAAAATATGAGTGGTGGCACTGGGCAAGTGGGCCCAGATAAGCTGTGAGCCTGACACAAAAAAGCAGACTGATGTTTCACAGTCTATAAAGTTTTTTTTGTTTTTAAATGTACACTTACACTACTATTAAACAAGATATGACTGATGGCACTGGGCAAGTGGGCCCAGTATAAGCTGTGAGCCTGACACAAAAAAGCAGACTGATGTTTCACAGTCTAAAAAGTTTTTTTTTGTTTTTAAATGTACACTTACCATACTATTAAACAAGATATGAGTGATGGCACTGGGCAAGTGGGCCCAGTATAAGCTGTGAGCCTGACACAAAAAAGCAGACTGATGTTTCACAGTCTAAAAAGTTTTTTTTTGTTTTTAAATGTACACTTACACTACTATTAAACAAGATATGACTGATGGCACTGGGCAAGTGGGCACAGTATAAGCTGTGAGCCTGACACAAAAAAGCAGACTGATGTTTCACAGTCTAAAAAGTTTTTTTTTGTTTTTAAATGTACACTTACCATACTATTAAACAAGATATGAGTGATGGCACTGGGCAAGTGGGCCCAGTATAAGATGTGAGCCTGACACAAAAGAGCAGACTGATGTTTCATAGTCCAAAAAGTTTTTTGTTTTTTAAATGTACACTTACACTACTATTAAACAAGATATGAGTGGTGGCACTGGGCAAGTGGGCACAGTATACGCTGTGAGCCTGACACAAAAAAGCGGGACTGATGTTTCAACAGTCCAAAAAGTTTTTATTTTTTTAAATGTACACTTTACACTACTATTAAACAAGATATGAGTGATGGAACTGGGCAAGGTGGGCCCAGTATACAGCCTGTGAGCCTGACACAAAAAAGCAGACTGATGTTTCACAGTCCCAAAAGTTTTTTTTGTTTTAAATGTACACTTACACTACTATTAAACAGATATGAGTGGTGGCACTGGGCAAGTGGGCACAGTAAACACTGTGAACCTGACACAAAAAAAGCATACTGATGTTTTCACAGCTCCAAAAGTTTTATTGTTTAAAGGTACACTTACACTACTATTAAACAAGATATGAGTGGTGCCACTGGGCAAGTTGGGCCCAGTGATAACGTGTGAGCCTGACACAAAAAGCAGACTGATGTTTCACAGTCCAAAAAAGTTTTTTTGGTTTTTAAATGTACACTTACACTACTATTAAACAAGATATGAGTGGTGGCACTGGGCAAGTGGGCACAGTATACACTGTGAGCCTGACACAAAAAAGCAGACTGATGTTTCACAGTCCAAAAAGTTTCTATTTTTTTAAATGTACACTTACACTACTATTAAACAAGATATGAGTGGTGGCACTGGGCAAGTGGGCACAGTATACACTGTGAGCCTGACACAAAAAAGCAGACTGATGTTTCACAGTCAAAAAAGTTTCTTTTTTTAAATTTACACTACTGTTACACCAGATATGAGTGGTAGCACTGGGCAAGTGGGCACAATATACAATGTGAGCCTGGCACACATGCTGGCAGGTAGACAACTGCAATTATATTACACTAGCAGACTGATGTTTCACAGTCTACATCCTCTGTCAATGATGGTTGCGCATCACTGATTTCTTCCAACTGCTGTGTAAATACCTCCTCTGACAGATTAAGTGAAGCGGCTGTGGTGCTAGTGTTGGTGGTGGTGGCAGGCGGACGAGTGGTAACTTAAGAGGTGCCCAAAGATAAGCTGGAGGAGGATGGTGCATCAAGGTTCGGAGCGGAAGCTATAGAAGATTGGGTGTCCTGTGTTAAAAATTCAACTATGTCCTCCTCAGAACTTTTCGAGTTCATGGTACATGGCCTCTGAACACTGGGCATTATTCTATGGCCAAAGGGAATCACAGCACCACGACCATGACGGCACCTGTTGGGTGGCCTGCTTCTGCCTGTAATTTTTTTTAAAATGTACACTTACACTACTATTAAACAAGATATGAGTGGTGGCATTGGGCAAGTGTCACAGCATACGCTGTGAGCCTGACACAAAAAAGCAGACTGATGCTTCACAGTCCAAAAAGTTTTTATTTTTTTAAATATACTCCTACACTACTATTAAACAAAATATGAGTGGTGGCACTGGGCAAGTGGGCCCAGTATAAGCTGTGAGCCTGACACAAAAAAGCAGACTGATGTTTCACAGTCTAAAAAGTTTTTTTTGTTTTTAAATGTACACTTACACTACTATTAAACAAGATATGAGTGATGCACTGGGTAAGTGGGCCCAGTATAAGCTGTGAGCCTGACACAAAAAAGCAGACTGATGTTTCACAGTCTAAAAAGTTTTTTTTAGTTTTTAAATGTAACACTTACGCTACTATTAAACAAGATATGAGTGGTGGCACGAGGGCAAAGTGGGCACAGTATACGCTGTGAGCCTGACACAAAAAAAGCAGACTGATGTTTCACAGTCCAAAAAGTATTTATTTTTTAAATGTACACTTACACTACTATTAAACAAGATATGAGTGATGGAACTGGGCAAGTGGGCGCCAGTATAAGCTGTGAGCCTGACACAAAAAAGCAGACTGATGTTTCACAGTCCAAAAAGTTTTTTTTTGTTTTTAAATGTACACTTACACTACTATTAAACAAGATATAGATGGTGGCACTGGCAAGTAGGCACAGTATACGCTGTGAACCTGACACAAAAAAGCATACTGATGTTTCACAGTCCAAAAAGTTTTTATTTTTTTAAATGTACACTTACACTACTATTAAACAAGATATGAGTGGTGCCACTGGGCAAGTGGGCCCAGTATAAGATGTGAGCCTGACACAAAAGAGCAGACTGATGTTTCATAGTCCAAAAAGTTTTTTTGTTTTTAAATGTACACTTACACTACTATTAAACAAGATATGAGTGGTGGCACTGGGCAAGTGGGCACAGTATACGCTGTGAGCCTGACACAAAAAAGCAGACTGATGTTTCACAGTCCAAAAAGTTTTTTTTTGTTTTTAAATGTACACTTACACTACTATTAAACAAGATATGAGTGGTGGCACTGGGCAAGTGGGCACAGCATACGCTGTGAGCCTGACACAAAAAAGCAGACTGATGCTTCACAGTCCAAAAAGTTTTTATTTTTTTAAATATACTCTTACACTACTATTAAACAAAATATGAGTGGTGGCACTGGGCAAGGTGGGCCCAGTATAAGCTGTGAGCCTGACACAAAAAAGCAGACTGGATGTTTCACAGTCTAAAAATTTTTTTTTGTTTTTTAAATGTACACTGAACACTACTATTAAACAAGATATTGACTGATGGCACTGGGCAAAGTGGGCCCAGTATAAGCTGTGAGGCCTGACACAAAAAAAGCAGACTGATGTTTCACAGTCTAAAAAGTTTTTTTTGTTTTTAAATGTACACTTACCATACTATTAAACAAGATATGAGTGATGGCACTGGGCAAGTGGGCCCAGTATAAAGATGTGAGCCTGACACAAAAGAGCAGACTGATGTTTCATAGTCCAAAAAGTTTTTTGTTTTTTAAATGTACACTTACACTACTATTAAACAAGATATGAGTGGTGGCACTGGGCAAGTGGGCACAAGTATACGCTGTGAGCCTGACACAAAAAAGCAGACTGATGTTCACAGTCCAAAAAGTTTTTTTGTTTTAAATGTACCTTACTACTATTAAACAAGATATGAGTGGTGGCACTGGGCAAGTGGGCACAGCATACGCTGGTGAGCCTGACACAAAAAAGAAGACTGATGCTTCACAGTCCCAAAAAGTTTTTATTTTTTTTAAATATACTCTTACACTACTATTAAACAAAAATTGAGTGGTGGCACTGGGCAAGTGGGCCATTATAAGCTGTGAGCCTGACACAAAAAAGCAGACTGATGTTTCACAGTCTAAAAAGTTTTTTTTTTGTTTTTAAATGTACACTTACACTACTATTAAACAAGATATGAGTGATGGCACTGGGTAAGTGGGCCCAGTATAAGCTGTGAGCCTGACACAAAAAAAGCAGACTGATGTTTCACAGTCTAAAAGTTTTTTTAGTTTTTAAATGTACACTTACACTACTATTAAACAAGATATGAGTGGTGGCACTGGGCAAGTGGGCACAGTATACGCTGTGAGCCTGACACAAAAAAAGCAGGACTGATGTTTCACAGTCCCAAAAAGTTTTTATTTTTTAAATGTACACTTACACACTATTAAACCAGATATGGAGTGATGGAACACTGGGCAAGTGGTGCCCAGTATAAGCTGTGGAGCCTGACACAAAAAAGCAGACTGATGTTTCAACAGTCCAAAAAGTTTTTTTTTGTTTTTAAATGTACACTTACACTACTATTAAACAAGATATGAGTGGTGGCACTGCAAGTAGGCACAGTATACGCTGTGAACCTGACACAAAAAAGCATACTGATGTTTCACAGTCCAAAAAGTTTTATTTTTTTAAATGTACACTTACTACTACTATTAAACAAGATATGAGTGGTGCCACTGGGCAAGTGGGCCCAGTATAAGATGTGAGCCTGACACAAAAGAGCAGACTGATGTTTCATAGTCCAAAAAGTTTTTTTGTTTTTAAATGTACACTTACACTACTATTTAAACAAGATATGAGTGGTGGCACTGGGCAAGTGGGGCACAGTATACGCTGTGAGCCTGACACAAAAAAGCAGACTGATGTTTCACAGTCCAAAAAGTTTTTTTTGTTTTTAAATGTACACTTACACTACTATTAAACAGATATGAGTGGTGGCACTGGGCAAGTGGGCACAGCATACGCTGTGAGCCTGACACAAAAAAGCAGACTGATGCTTCACAGTCCAAAAAGTTTTTATTTTTTTAAATATACTCTTACACTACTATTAAACAAATATGAGTGGTGGCACTCTGGGCAAGTGGGCCCAGTATAAGCTGTGAGCCTGACACAAAAAAGCAGACTGATGTTTCACAGTCTAAAATTTTTTTTTTGTTTTTAAATGTACACTTACACTACTATTAAACAAGATATGACTGATGGCACTGGGCAAGTGGGCCCAGTATAAGCTGTGAGCCTGACACAAAAAAGCAGACTGATGTTCACAGTCTAAAAAGTTTTTTTTGTTTTTAAATGTACACTTACCATACTATTAAACCAAGATATGAGTGATGGCACTGGGCAAGTGGGCCCAGTATAAGATGTGAGCCTGACACAAAAGAGCAGACTGATGTTTCATAGTCCAAAAAGTTTTTTTTTTTTTAAATGTACACTTACACTACTATTAACCAAGATATGAGTGGTGGCACTGGGCAAGTGGGCACAGTATACGCTGTGAGCCTGACACAAAAAAGCAGACTGATGTTTCACAGTCCAAAAAGTTTTTTTTGTTTTTAAATGTACACTTACACTACTATTAAACAAGATATGAGGTGGTGGCACTGGGCAAGTGGGCACAGCATACGCTGTGAGCCTGACACAAAAAAGAAGACTGATGCTTCACAGTCCAAAAAGTTTTTATTTTTTTAAATATACTCTTACACTACTATTAAACAAAATATGAGTGGTGGCACTGGGCAAGTGGGCCCAGTATAAGCTGTGAGCCTGACACAAAAAAGCAGACTGATGTTTCACAGTCTAAAAAGTTTTTTTTGTTTTTAAATGTACACTTACACTACTATTAAACAAGATATGACTGATGGCACTGGGCAAGTGGGCCCAGTATAAGCTGTGAGCCTGACACAAAAAAGCAGACTGATGTTTCACAGTCTAAAAAGTTTTTTTTTGTTTTAAATGTACACTTACCATACTATTAAACAAGATATGAGTGATGGCACTGGGCAAGTGGGCCCAGTATAAGATGTGAGCCTGACACAAAAGAGCAGACTGATGTTTCACAGTCCAAAAGTTTTTTTGTTTTTTAAATGTACACTTACACTACTATTAAACAAGATATGAGTGGTGGCACTGGGCAAGTGGGCACAGTATACGCTTGTGAGCCTGACACAAAAAAGCGGACTGATGTTTCACAGTCCAAAAAGTTTTTATTTTTTTAAATGTACACTTACACTACTATTAAACAAGATATGAGTGATGGAACTGGGCAAGTGGGCCCAGTATAAGCTGTGAGCCTGACACAAAAAAGCAGACTGATGTTTCACAGTCCAAAAAGTTTTTTTGTTTTTAAATGTACACTTACACTACTATTAAACAAGATATGAGTGGTGGCACTGGGCAAGTGGGCACAGTATACACTGTGAACCTGACACAAAAAAGCATACTGATGTTTCACAGTCCAAAAAGTTTTTATTTTTTTAAATGTACACTTACACTACTATTAAACAAGATATGAGTGGTGCCACTGGGCAAGTGGGCCCAGTATAAGCTGTGAGCCTGACACAAAAAAGCAGACTGATGTTTCACAGTCCAAAAAAGTTTTTTTAGTTTTTAAATGTACACTTACACTACTATTAAACAAGATATGAGTGGTGGCACTGGGCAAGTGGGCACAGTATACACTGTGATCCTGACACAAAAAAGCAGACTGATGTTTCACAGTCCAAAAAGTTTCTATTTTTTTAAATGTACACTTACACTACTATTAAACAAGATATGAGTGGTGGCACTGGGCAAGTGGGCACAGTATACACTGTGAGCCTGACACAAAAAAGCAGACTGATGTTTCACAGTCAAAAAAGTTTCTTTTTTTTAAATTTACACTACTGTTACACCAGATATGAGTGGTAGCACTGGGCAAGTGGGCACAATATACAATGTGAGCCTGGCACACACGCTGGCAGGTAGACAACTGCAATTATATTACACTAGCAGACTGATGTTTCACAGTCTACATCCTCTGTCAATGATGGTTGCGCATCACTGATTTCTTCCAACTGCTGTGTAAATACCTCCTCTGACAGATTAAGTGAAGCGGCTGTGGTGCTAGTGTTGGTGGTGGTGGCAGGCGGACGAGTGGTAACTTAAGAGGTGCCCAAAGATAAGCGTGGAGGAGGATGGTGCATCAAGGTTCGGAGCGGAAGCTATAGAAGATTGGGTGTCCTGTGTTAAAAATTCAACTATGTCCTCCTCAGAACTTTTCGAGTTCATGGTACATGGCCTCTGAACACTGGGCATTATTCTATGGCCAAAGGGAATCACAGCACCACGACCATGACGGCACCTGTTGGGTGGCCTGCTTCTGCCTGTAATTTTTTTTAAAATGTACACTTACACTACTATTAAACAAGATATGAGTGGTGGCACTGGGCAAGTGGGCACAGCATACGCTGTGAGCCTGACACAAAAAAGCAGACTGGATGCTTCACAGTCCAAAAAGTTTTATTTTTTTAAATATACTCCTACACTACTATTAAACAAAATATGAGTGGTGGCACTGGGCAAGTGGGCCCAGATAAGCTGTGAGCCTGACACAAAAAAGCAGACTGATGTTTCACAGTCTAAAAAGTTTTTTTTGTTTTTAAATGTACACTTACACTACTATTAAACAAGATATGAGTGATGGCACTGGGTAAGTGGGCCCAGTATAAGCTGTGAGCCTGACACAAAAAAGCAGACTGATGTTTCACAGTCTAAAAAGTTTTTTTAGTTTTTAAATGTACACTTACACTACTATTAAACAAGATATGAGTGATGGCACTGGGCAAGTGGGCCCAGTATAAGATGTGAGCCTGACACACAAAAGAGCAGACTGATGTTTCATAGTCCAAAAAGTTTTTTTGTTTTTTAAATGTACACTTACACTACTATTAAACAAGATATGAGTGATGGCACTGGGCAAGTGGGCACAGCATACGCTGTGAGCCTGACACAAAAAAGCAGACTGATGCTTCACAGTCCAAAAAGTTTTTATTTTTTAAATATACTCTTACACTACTATTAAACAAAATATGAGTGGTTGGCACTGGGCAAGTGGGCCCAGTATAAGCTGTAAGCCTGACACAAAAAAGCAGACTGATGTTTCACAGTCTAAAAAGTTTTTTTTGTTTTTAAATGTACACTTACACTACTATTAAACAAGATATGAGTGGTGGCACTGGGCAAGTGGGCACAGTATACGCTGTGAGCCTGACACAAAAAAGCGGACTGATGTTTCACAGTCCAAAAAGTTTTTATTTTTTTAAATGTACACTTACACTACTATTAAACAAGATATGAGTGATGGAACTGGGCAAGTGGGCCCAGTATAAGCTGTGAGCCTGACACAAAAAGCAGACTGATGTTTCACAGTCCAAAAAGTTTTTTTTGTTTTTAAATGTACACTTACACTACTATTAAAACAAGATATGAGTGGTGGCACTGGGCAAGTGGGCACAGTATACGCTGTGAACCTGACACAAAAATGCATACTGATGTTTCACAGTCCAAAAAGTTTTTATTTTTTAAATGTACACTTACACTACTATTAACAAGATATGAGTGGTGCCACTGGCAAGTGGGCCCAGTATAAGCTGTGAGCTTGACACAAAAAAAGCAGACTGATGTTTCACAGTCCAAAAAGTTTTTTTGTTTTTAAATGTACACTTACACTACTATTAAACAAGATATGAGTGGTGGCACTGGGCAAGTGGGCACAGTATACGCTGTGAGCCTGACACAAAAAAGCAGACTGATGTTTCACAGCCCAAAAAGTTTTTATTTTTTTAAATGTACACTTACACTACTATTAAACAAGATATGAGTGGTGCCACTGGGCAAGTGGGCCCAGTATAAGCTGTGAGCCTGACACAAAAAAGCAGACTGATGTTTCACAGTCCAAAAAAGTTTTTTTGGTTTTTAAATGTACACTTACACTACTATTAAACAAGATATGAGTGGTGGCACTGGGCAAGTGGGCACAGTATACACTGTGAGCCTGACACAAAAAAGGCAGACTGATGTTTCACAGTCCAAAAAGTTTCTATTTTTTTAAATGTACACTTACACTACTATTAAACAAGATATGAATGGTGGCACTGGCAAGTGGGCACAGTATACGCTGTGAGCCTGACAAAAAAAAAGCAGACTGATGTTTCACAGTCAAAAAAGTTTTTTTTTTTAAATTTACACTACTGTTACACCAGATATGAGTGGTAGCACTGGGCAAGTGGGCACAATATACAATGTGAGCCTGGCACACACGCTGGCAGGCAGACAACTGCAATTATATTACACTAGCAGACTGATGTTTCACAGTCAAAAAAGTTTTTTTTTAAATGTACACTACTGTTACACCAGATATGAGTGGTGGCACTGGGCAAGTGGGCACAGTATACATGTGAGCCTGGCACACACGTTGGCAGGCAGGCAACTGCAATTAGATTACACCAGCAGACTGATGTTTCTCAGTCAAAAAAGTTTTTTTTTTTAAATTGACACTACTGTTACACCAGATATGAGTGGTGGCACTGGTCAAGTGGGCCTGGCACACACGCTGGCAGGCAGGCAACTGCAATTAGATTACAGTAGCAGAAAGATGTTTCACAGTCAAAAAAGTATTTTTTTTAAATTTACACTACTGTTACACCAGATATGAGTGGTGGCACTGGGCAAGTGGGCCTGGCACACACGCTGGCAGGCAGGCAACTGCAATTAGATTACACAAGCAGACTGATGTTTCACAGTAAAAAAAGTTTTTTTTTTTTTAAATTTACACTACTGTTACAACAGATATGTGTGGTGGCACTGGGCAAGTGGGCCTGGCACACACGCTGGCAGGCAGGCAACTGCAATTAGATTACACAAGCAGACTGATGTTTCACAGTCAAAATTTTTTTATTTTTTTTAATTTACACTACTGTTACACCAGATATGAGTGGTGGCACTGGGCAAGTGGGCCTGGCACACACGCTGGCAGGCAGGCAACTGCAATTAGATTACACTAGCAGACTGATGTTTCAAAGTCAAAAAAGTTTTTTTTTTTTAAATTTACACTACTGTTACACCAGATATGAGTGGTTGCAATGGGCAAGTGGGCCTGGCACACACGGTGGCAGGCAGTCAACTGCAATTAGATTACACAAGCAGACTGATGTTTCACAGTCAAAAAAGTTTTTTTTTTTTAAATTTACACTACTGTTACAACAGATATGAGTGGTGGCACTGGGCAAGTGGGCACAGTATACGCTGTGAACCTGGCACACAACGCTGGCAGGCAGGCAACTGCAATTAGATTACACTAGCAGACTGATGTTTCACAGTCCAAAAAGTGTTTTTTTTAAATTTACACTACTGTTACACTAGATATGAGTGGTGGCACTAGTCAAGTGGGCCTGGCACACACGCTGGCAGGCAGGCAACTGCAATTAGATTACACTAGCAGACTGATGCTTCACAGTCCAAAAAGTTTTTATTTTTTTAAATGTACACTTACACTACTATTAAACAAGATATGAGTGATGGCACTGGGCAAGTAGGCACAGTATACGCTGTGAACCTGACACAAAAAAGCATACTGATGTTTCACAGTCCAAAAAGTTTTTATTTTTTTAATGTACACTTACACTACTATTAAACAAGATATGAGTGGTGCTACTGGGCAAGTGGGCCCAGCATAAGCTGTGAGCCTGACACAAAAAAGCAGACTAATGTTTCACAGTCCAAAAAAGTTTTTTTTGTTTTTAAATGTACACTTACACTACTATTAAACAAGATATGAGTGGTGGCACTGGGCAAGTGGGCACAGTATACGCTGTGAGCCTGACACAAAAAAGCAGACTGATGTTTCACAGCCCAAAAGTTTTTATTTTTTAAATGTACACTTACACTACTATTAAACAAGATATGAGTGGTGCTACTGGGCAAGTGGGCCCAGTATAAGCTGTGAGCCTGACACAAAAAAGCAGACTGATGTTTCACAGTCCAAAAAGTTTTTTTGTTTTTAAATGTACACTTACACTACTATTAAACAAGATATGAGTGGTGGCACTGGGCAAGTGAGCACAGTATACGCTGTGAGCCTGACACAAAAAAGCAGACTGATGTTTCACAGCCCAAAAAGTTTTTATTTTTTTAAATGTACACTTACACTACTATTAAACAAGATATGAGTGGTGCTACTGGGCAAGTGGGCCCAGTATAAGCTGTGAGCCTGACACAAAAAAGCAGACTGATGTTTCACAGTCCAAAAAAGTTTTTTGGGTTTTTAAATGTACACTTACACTACTATTAAACAAGATATGAGTGGTGGCACTGGGCAAGTGGGCACAGTATACACTGTGAGCCTGACACAAAAAAGCAGACTGATGTTTCAAATTTTTTTTTTTATTTTAAATTTACACTACTGTTATACTAGATATGAATGGTGGCACTGGTCAAGTGGGCCTGGCACACACGCTGGCAGGCAGGCAACTGCAATTAGATTACAACTAGCAGACTGATGTTTCACAGTCAAAAAAGTTTTTTTTTTTTTAAATTTACACTACTGTTACACCAGATATGAGTGGTGGCACTGGGCAAGTGGCTTGGCAGGCGAGCAACTGCAATTAGATTACACAGGGAAAAAAAATGATGTTCTAGCCCTAAAAAGGGCTTTTTGGGGTGCTGTCCTTATAGCAGAGATCAGATGAGTCCTTCAGGACTGTAGTGGACACTGAATACACTAGCCTAGCTATCAATTTCCCTATAAAATCACCAGCAGCTACACTGTCCCTCCTCTCACTTACAATGCAGCTTCCGAATGAATCTAAAATGGCTGCTGTCCAGGAGCTGGGAGGGTCTGGGAGGGAGTGTCTGCTGCTGATTAGCTGGAATGTGTCTGCAGACTGTGAGATACAGGGTCAAAGTTTACTCAATGATGATGAATAAGGGGCGGATTGAACATTGCATATGTTCGCACCGCCGCGGCGAATGCGAACATGCTATGACATACCAGAACCACACAGTAGTGGATTTCAAACAGTAAATAGTAATGCTCTGTCAGAGGAGCATGTGGCTCATGCACTATTCACTTTTCTTGTCTGGGAGTACGGCTCAATAGCCAACTAATGGTAAGTGCTGCAACTTAGCTATTTCTGTTATACGTCAGGGTTTGAGTGTGTTCGTAACTTAGAAGACCTTTTTTGTTTTTATGCCCACATACCAGGGTCTCCTTAATAGCAGGGAACTGTTTCACCACAAATATGTTGTAATTTTGTTAGTGTGGACTATCAGGGCTCCTATCTGAAGCTGTGCTCAATCGTTGTGGTATCAGCGACAGTGCAGACAGTGGATCTCTGTTTTAGGAACTACGAGATTTTAACTAGTGAAGGAGGAGCTGGTTACTCATGCATTGCATGTGTGTTGTT